>NC_143572.1:86103114-86254121 GCF_054136105.1 Typopeltis vanoorti | reverse complement strand
GGGTTTCATAACTTATTACGAGGTGGGGTCATTACCACCCACGCTCATTCATGAGTAATTGTCTGTGAAGTGTTGTGTTCTTAAGACCTGTTTGCATGCTTTGCAGGAGGAAAAACCCCAGATAAACTGGGGAGAAAAACCCTGCAGTCCATGGCCAAGACAGGCTAACTTGGCTATGTCTGAGAAAGATCCTTAGCACCTCACATCAGTGACGAGAATTGAAAGCAGGACACTCCTTTCCCAGGCATATGTTTGAGGAGCGCGTAACCACTTGGCTAACCGCACGGACGCTTCATGTAATATACATCTGTATATTATCTGTAGACTAGTCCCTACTCTTCTTTTTTTCTTTCTTATAGTTCCTCTTGCACCTTCCCTCCAATGCTATTAGCATAGTCGAGGGATAGGGGTGAATCTTTTCTATTATATAGCAGTGGAAGTCTGCTTTCCCTCACAAAAGGCAAGTTCTGAGACCTTAAGGTGGCAGCACCACCACCGAATTCACCCTGCGAAAGGTTGTAGCCTATCCGGGAGAAATTTCAAATAACTTGCAAAGCTCTGAAGAAGAAAAATAGGATGGATTTAATCGGAATTGACCCGGCTAATGGACAGGGACTTCTCCTTGAGAAATTAAAAATAGCTACTTGGAATGTCCGTGGAATCACACACAAAATTGATGAGCTAAATAAAGAACTAAAAAATAGAAACACTGATATAGCAACAATAACTCAAACAAAAAAGAAGGGATCTCAAATTCTGGAAGATTATGCCATGATCTTCTCTGGAGTTCTAGAAGTCAAATGGGCTTCATCTGGGGTTACAATTTGGATTAATAAAAAATGGAAAAACAAAATTTCAGATAATACTTGGGTATCTGACAGAATAATCAAAGTTAGAATGAAAATTATGAATCGAACATTCAATATTTTCAGAATTTATGCACCAGTAGATGGAAAAGATGAAGAGACAGAAGAATTTTACGGAAAATTTCAGGAATGTATTGATGAAACAAATGAAAACGAAGCAACAATCTTGATGGGAGATTTCAACACTAGAGTGGGAAATAACCCAATAACAGGATGCATTGGATCAGAGAGAATATCAGTAATCAATAACAATGGAATTTATTAAGAGACTTCTGCATAGTTAGCATCTAAAAATCAGCTATACTTTGTTCAGGCATAAAAATATACATAAGTACAGATGGGAAAGAAGAGGAACAAAATCAGTAATAGATAACATTATTATTAACAACAAATTAAATAATAATATCAAGGATACAAGGGTTTTTAGAGGAAGTGAAACTGATAGTGATCACATGTTAGTTGAAAGCAGACTTGAATTCATAAAAAGAACCACATACTTCAAAAGAAAACAAGATAATGAATCAACATCTAATAAACAGTGTAAAACTCACCTCCTAGAACAGGAAAGTATTAGAAACTTATATAAAAGCAGAATAAGAGATAAAATAAAACCAACCACAAACAATATTGACACTGACTGGAAAAATATAAAGGAAACCATACTAAAAGCAGCAGAAGAAAGTGTAGGATACAAATCTAGGAAAAACAAAAAAATCGCTCAGAATTTGGAATTACAAGTTAAAGGAATTAATCAAAAGGAAAAAAAAACAGCCTTTTAAAATCTATCTGCAGAGTAAAAATGCTGCTGACTGTATAGAATATAATAAACTACAGGCTGAAGTCAGAAAGCTTTCCAGAAGTATACACAGAGAAGATTGGAGTAAATATGTTAAATATTTGCAGTCGACAAATTCTCAATCTGTCTTCATACTCAGTATTCCACAATCCTGATATCGTTTTTAACACTTTTTTGCACTCTCCCCAATATATCAGAATCACAACGAAACCAGGAGATCAGCCCTGTGGACAATAGTCAAAGCGAGGTCTTATCAAGGCCTTGTAAAGAAGCAAAATCGAATCCTTGTATTCACATGTGAACGTTCATTTCAGCATTGCAATTATCTTTTGAGTTGTATTTGCAATCTTTGCCACATGGCTCCTGAATATAGTTCTATCTACTAACGCTCCAAGATCCCTAGCCTCATCAATTTCTTCTAGCATAATCCCACCAATATAATATAACATTGGATATTTAATCATGCCGAAGTGAATGACTTTACATTTACTGACATCCATTTTCCCATGCCCACAATTCCAGCATAATCAAATCATTCTGCAAGTACTGCATATCAGCAGCATTCCTGATTACCTTTCCTATCTTTGCATCATCACCAAATAGCTGTATACTGCTTGTCAAGTCCTTCATAATATCATTAATGTACAGGCTAAATAACAGTAGCCCAAGCACTGATCCTTGTGGTACACCACTTGTTACTTTAAATCTTGCAGACCCAGACCCGCCGTATACCATATTAAGGAATAGTGTGCATTTCTGATTGTTACATCCTTGACAATGAAATTTCCCCTTGTCTAGAATTTTGGATGGCACAGCATAATCAAATAAATTTTTCCTAAATTTGAATAAGGATTAGCACCAGAATTGAAACAAAGGAATTGGCTCTTGCAAGAGGCAATCCCTTTGTCAGCCAAGTTTGCACACTCTATCAGTAAATTAAGTGGTGGCCAAGAGTTGATTGAGAAACTGAGAAGAAATTAAACAATAGTTAAGAAACATCATATAGAGGAACTATAAGTGAATTAAAGCATAAAGATCAAAGATCTAAACAATACATAATATTTTACACCGGTTTTGCATCATCCGCAAACAACTGAATATCCCCTTGCAATCCAGCAAGGGGATATTCGGAATGCGAGCCCTAACTAATTTTTCCAAAATCTTCACCACCACTCCTGATATACTAATTGGTCGATAGTTGCTAATCGGTCTTTGCAACACCCTTGTGCAATGGAATTACCAACATGCTTTCCATTCCTGCAGAATCTTCCCTGTTCTGAGACTCATAATAAACAGCCTGGTCAAAGGAATAGTCAGTTCAGCTTACTGATATCCCATCAGTCCCTATTGCTTATTCATTATTACTGCTGTTCAGCTGTAAAAATGAATAAGAATTCAGCAACTTCATTGTACAGCTGGTCTAATACCTCATCCTCATACACCTGAGTTTCTTCATACAGTGAAGTGGTAGCAGTGAGCTCAATGTTGAGTACATCAGGCTAATTGTTTTCAAAAAGTGGGCACTCATTAGTTGAACAACCTCTTCTGCATCTGTAACTCTCATGCCATCTACATTTAGAAGAGATATTCTTTCATATTTATTCTTTCTTTTATTTGCAGTATATCGATAGAATTCTTGTGGGTTGTCTTTAGCATGCAGAGCCAGTTTCTTTTATCATCTCAAACTTTGCTTTCTGTACAACTATAGTAACTATTCTAGCCTGCTGCTTATAATTTTCATAATGGACATCATCCTTATGCACACAGTATTCCTTCCACATAATCCTTTTCTTATGAATCTCTTGCTTAATAAGATTACACATCCATTTGACTCCTACCCTATTTATTCTTCAAACTCTTGGGACAATTCTGATATCGCATCATTTAAGTACTGTTTAAATACTTCCCATGCAATGTCAATATTCTTCCCATCCAGCAACAGATCCAAATTCACAGAACTCAGTGTACTCCTCAGTTAGTCATAATTTCCTGCTTTGTAGTTCAGCTTTGTAGATTAATGGAAATCATCATTAGTATCATTAAAGACAAAAATTAGACTATATACCATGCAACCAGTAGATCCATCTTCTTGTATGGTTCTCAAACCTGGACAATAAGCACCAAAAAAAACTACAGATCTAATTCACTCCTTTGGAATTACATGTCTCAGACTGATCCCTGATTACACCTGGATGGACCACATCACTAACTCTGCTGTGCGAAATCTGGCTAAGCAAGAACCACTTGTCAATATAGTCAAAAAACTACAACTCAGATGGCTTGGGCATCAACTGAAGACATCCTGAAGTCTCGTCCTTTTTGGAATCCCTCATCTTGTACAAACCAGAAGATGGCAAACGCAGTAGAGGGAGACCATGTAAACAATTTTGGCAATACATATGTGAAACCATAAGTAGGCTGAACTGCAAAACTCCATCTGACATCTACCAGTTAGCACAAGATAGAGAGACTTGGAAGACCATAATTTGCAATATTTAATTTATAATATCTCTTTTCCCTTTTCACATTGTATCATATTTTGAATAAACTATGTATGTATGCAGTTCAGCATGTAACCTTTTCTGAGTGGAAAATTCATAAACTTAGTCACTTCCCAAGTGAGTACCGCATGATCACTGTCACCAACCAGAGGCAGAATAGTTACGTCTTTAACTGAAATGCCCTCTGACACTATAATCAAATCTAACACTTTTTGACATCGAGTTTCTTCTGTCACATGGTGCTTGAGGAATTGTCCTGCAACAACTCAATAAATGCACTGTCATTCATGTCATGAGATTCTACAGCTACCCAATCAATATTTGGATAATTAAAGTCTCCCATTATGATTACTCTTTTTGCGCTCATCTTTTCTATTTGGTGATGCATTTCTTCATCACTAGCAACTGATCCACCAGGTCTGTAACAACACCACATTATGTAATTAATCTTGTTAGATTCCACCTCACACCAGATGGTTTCAAACTCAATGCCACATGAAAAATTGTTGCTACTAGAATGGAGATCTGCAAGTTGTCCAATTGTGTCATGCAGACTGCAGACAAGAGTATACAAAAGAACATGCAGGTAGATTATTATGCTTGTATATGAATGCTAGGAGTATCAGAAACAAAGGGATAAAGTTTGTTGCCTTGGTCAATATGTTGGAACTTCACATTGCAAGCTTTAGTGAGATCTGGCTATCAGAAGCAAACGTACTAACTGGTATCGAGTGTCAAGGGTACAGTATTTTTAGGGAGGAATGACAGGATAGGAGAGGAGGGTGTGTGCTGCTAATGATATCAAATGTCTTGACTCCAGTTAGAGTTGAGACCTATGACTGCAACTCTAATTTGATTCAAGACATTCGATATTATTAGAAGCACAGTCCCCTCATCTCCTATCCTGTCCTGTCTATCCTTCATAAAAATAGTATACCCTTGACACTCGATACTAGTTAGTATGTCTGATTCTGATAGCCAGGTCTCACTAATGCCTACACTCTGTGGTCCCAACATATTGACCAAGGCAACAAACTCTATCCCTTTGTTTCTGATACTCCTAGCATTCGTGTATAAGCATAATAATCTACCTGAATGTTCTTTTGTATGCTGTTGTCTGCAATCTGCATGACACAGTTGGACAACTTGCAGATCTCTATTCTTCTCTAGTGCTTTATACATGTAGACATCTTTGCACATATTTGATGGGTCCAAACCGGACAAACACAAAGTAAAAATCATTGTCTCTCGTCAACATTTCCATGAAAAAGCTGATTACCGACATTAACACAATTATATAACATTATTGCTCTTACACTCACATTCTCACCATTCCACCCTTTATAATTTGGTTACCCTGACTCTCTGTGTTAAATCTCATACCAGTTATTAGTTTTTCTAGATTCCTGATATCAAAAGCATTCAGGTGTAGGCTGTCCCTCTTATACAAATCCAATTTTCCCTCAAATTCACTCCACACATTCAAAAACTCACATCTATGCATTAAATCGTTTTCCATCATAGAATACTGTATGAAACCCTGTTAGACAAATTAGAACAAATGGTGATGGACAAGACACTGGTTAAGTGGATAAGAGGGAGGCTGCTGGAACAAGTGCTAAAACATTTTCCCTGCATCAATCCTATAAAACCCTTTAAGCAACTTAAATGTTTCTATCAATCCTATCTTTTTCAACCATCAACCAAATTGTGCAACCTACATGCCTTCAATCTATCCTCACAGGGAACATTCCACAGACCATTCACCATCTTGGTCACTCGCCTCTGAATCCTCTCCACCACTTCCTCATCCCCAAGAAACCTAGGTGACCAGACTTGAGCACAGTAATCCAGATGTGAGCATATCAAGGCCTTATAAAGAGGAAAAGCAACTTCCTTATTTCTGCATGTTAAGGTGTTCTTCAATAGCCAAATAATCTTATGGATAACCTTAGCAGTATATCCTCTAAACTTCAACTCTCTGTCTACCACCACCTCTAAATCTCTAGCTTCATCTATTTTTCTGGAGTACAGTGCCTTACATGTGATACACAGCTTGCAGTCTATTTTTCCCAAAATGCATAACTTTACATTTCTCCACATTAAACTGAAACCCATTATCTTTTGCCCATACTGACAGCCTATTTAAATCATCCTGCAAGCTCTCCACATCAACTTGATTAACCACTAGTCACCTGTTTTCGCCTTGATTCTGCCCCTCCATATACCACTTTTTGATAAAATTGATGCAGGAGAAATGTTTCAGCAATTGGCTAGAGGGACCAGAACAAGGGAGTCAGATTTTTTGCTTGGATAGTTGTGAATTTGTTAATGGGTTCAAGGAGAGGTATGATAGATTGTGTGGATAGATTGGTCTCCCGTGATGAGTCTTCAGACTTCATGGAGGTACCAATATAATAATAACTTAATACTGCAGAACAATGCAGCACGACAATGAGTTAGCTATGAGTACAAAAGGTGACACAGCATAGTTTTTTCCTCCACATGTAACCCAGTAAATTTGTCTAGTAATTTTCAAATTTATAATAAACCCCTAAAACACACATGATGGATAAAAAGACAAGAAAATTCTATTAACTCACTAATTTTAACAAACTCCTGCTGATTTCCAAATATTCCTTCTCTCCAACATTACTGATTATTTCTTTCTCTTATTTCCATTTCATACAGTATCATCAATATCCTATAGTTTCACATATATCAGAGGCAGTACAAAAGTAAGGCCTATTACTTTTTTCATCTCATAAAATATAATTTATTTAACAATCACTTTTACATGGATTAATCCTCAATCTTTCATAACTATTCTGTGATTTTTCAAAAACGTCTCCATCATTTTCAATTGTTACTTTTGCCACTGCTGAGTGAGATGCTATACGGAAACCTTGTAAAAGTGTTTACTTAATGCTCTTTACAAACAGCTTGTTTCAACTCACATCATTTGCAAAATGGCATCCTCAGAATGCATTCCACAGATAACTTAAAACAAGTGTCAGTCAGAAGGTCTCATATCTGGGCTGCAGGTGGGATTGAGAAATCCAGTCCAGCTCAGTTTCACCACTCTTAGTGTCTAACATCTAAATGTATCTTAACAGTGCTCATGTGAATAGTACCCTCTCTACACACATTTTTCAGTTGAGTATGAATTTCTATCCAATTCACATCTTCCACAGTAAGGAATTAAATCACCACTCTCTGCTTGTACCTATCTATAGCAGTGGCCATTTTGAATTACTCGTGTGCTGCACTCATGTGGCCAATCATAGTGCTATTCACTCTGGTGGAACAAGACATCACTATTGACCATTCAATAATGTGTAAATCTTTCTTCCATGCTTTAATAAAAATAAACCTACAGGGTATTATTTTCATACTACCCCTTTTTCATATAGAAGATGGAAATAGCAACACCTCTCTCTCACACACACATATGAGTTAGCCCACACAAGTAAGCTAATTTTCCTCTATATTTTGTTGCCATACCTTTTAATTTTGTTAGTATTAGAAATATCCATTATTGATTACTCACAGTTTTGTACATTAATATGCATTTTTAAAAAAATTAAAATTAATAATACAATTTTAATGAAATTAAAATCAAATCCCATGAAAAAATTAGTTACATGAGAATTCCTAAAAAAAGTATAAGTCAAGTGGATATTAGATCAAGCATTATTTCAAGGCCCAAAGTAGAAACTATAAAAGTTTCATAAAGTAGGTAGACCAGAGAGCTTAGAGGAATACACTCCCAGGTATTCAAGAGTTGCCTTAGTATGGACTACTTATAAGACATAGGCAGTGCCCAAGAGTCTGTGTCCTCTGAATAGTCCACACAAAAGCAACTCCTGAATCCCAGGGAGTGTATTCTGCTTTGAAATAATGCTAGATTTAATATCCACTTGACTTATATAATTTTGCATAGCTGAACTGAATCCTTTTGGTTCAGTATTTTAGTCCTAAAAAAGTATTAGACAAAACTAAAATATAAAAAAATTATTTTGTTTTTGTATATTTTGAAGTTTAATTATAACTAAAATGAATTACTAACCTTCCAATGATCCTCCTTCAAAGAATAAAATTTTTGGTATGCTGAGAGTGCTGTTAATTAAAATATTTCAACATTAGTAAACTGCTCTTAAACAGTAAATTCAAACCAGAAATATATTATTAATTTTAATATAATACTGCAATCAATTACATATAAAAGTGAATTGTTCAAAGATTTATCAAAATTATAACTTTTTTCTCTGAAGAATCACAAGAAGAAGTGAATAATGTCCATGAATTACCAGCTGTCAACTGTTAATACAAATGTCTACACTAATATTTTAGCATAACATAACATAGCATAATTACTGCAAACAACACACTATCATGTTCATTATTATTATTATCATCCTAAGATCCCATAGAGTCGAAGACTCATTAGGATGTCCCTTTGTTATACACACAGTTAATCAAACTGTGCCTTAAACACATTCAATTCATGTTGTTGTTGTTGTTGTTTTATTATAGTTCTTCATGAAAGAAGAAGTTGTTTGTATTTATTAACTTTATCTGAATCCAAACATGCTACAACTTTGACAATGCACTGTTTTATGATTTCCACATCACTTCTAAGGCTTACTTTTTCTCCCAAGTATATATGTTACTTTATAAGTTGCTTCAGTAATTTGATTACTTTGTCTTGTCATAAAATGAAATAATTGTTGGCAGTTTTTTGAAGAATTATTATTATTCAGGCCTCCATGGAGTCAAAAGACTCATCGTGGGAGGTCCTTCCTAGGAAACACAAAGTCTATCATACAACTCCTTGAACTCACTGACAGCTCTTGCTCTCACCACTCTATCAGGCAATGCATTCCATGGTTCAACCACCCTCCATGCAAAGAAACCACTCCTCACCCTCTTCCTCAAAGCTTCCTTTCGTGACTTCCAGGGATGGCCCCTTGTCATTGCTCCTTCCCGCTGTTCTACCAAGTGAAAGAACTCCCCAGTGTCAACCCTGTAACTACCTTTCAACAGTTTAAAAGTCTCAATCATATCACCTCGCTTTCTTCTATCTACCGAACTCTGCAGTTCGCATTCCCTTAGCCGATCCTCATAGCTAACATTGTACAGTCCTGAAACCATCTTTGTTCTCTGCCTTTGTACCCTTTCCACAGTTAATTTATCCACCTCAAATCCTGGGGACCAATGAGAAAAATAGTCCAAGTGTGGTCTGATACAATGAAACGATAATTCTTTTATCTCTGTCTCTGCAGGTCAGCGTCCTTCTCAGTATTGCAGCAATCCTCTGGGTTACCTTCACCACCTTTGCAACATGCCATCTGAATTTCAGGTTTCTATCAATCATCACCCACATTCAACCCCAAATCTCGTCTCCTCTACTTCTTCCAGTACAGCTCCTCCAATTGAGTATGCAGCCTCCCATCAATGTAAAACCGACATTAAACCGACACCCCCATTCATTTGCTCATCTGTTTAGTTTATTGAAAACCTCTTGCAGGGTTGCCACATCTGCACTATTACTAATAACCATTCACAGCTTCACATCATCTGCAAACAACTGAATATTCCACTGACAATGTCAAGAGAATGAAATACTCTGCAAGGGAAATAGTAATAGTCTGAGAGATGAAGAGAGAAACAGAATGGTAATGCAACAGCAATGGTAAGGAACAGGAAAATTTGGTGAGGAGGTCTGGGTAGTCAGAGAGACCCAGCATAGGGAGAGTAGATGTTGGAAGTAGTAAATTTTGTGTGTGTGAAAGAGAGAGAGAGGATGATTAGCTTAGCAATGCAATGGATAGCAGTGGAGGAGTTCAGAAGCTTCATATTTATAAATATAGATTTTGTTGACTCTCATTTTAATTTGGCATATTGTGGCCCTTATGTGTATCATAATGCTGATGAGCATTGCCAGCAAAGGTTCATCGATAGGCAGAGCCTCTGCTACTAATGGCTCAGCAAAAAGTTAAGCAAGTTTGAGCATGGTTAGTAGTTGGAAGGGATACAATCATTCGATGCTGTTGGCACACTCTCCCTCGATGAGTCTTTGGACTCCTTGGAGGTGCCACATAATAATAATAATTATGGTACACATAACGTACACAAAATAATTCTCAATTATTTTATTATTTTTTTTTTTGCATTTGGCATATCAAATAAATTTTCAAAAAAATTAATAAACATATTAAACAAAAATTTCTACTTGTTCAGATTGTTATAAAACAACAATACATATGCAAGCATAGTGCTATTATTTTGCATGTGTTGCTATATGCAATATAGCAACACGTGCAAACCTAAATTTTTTTTGAGTCAAGCTGACATTGCGATGAGCACTCATAGTGGCCTCTAGTGACAAATTATTATATGGTAGTGCACTAACCATTGGATAAGGATGAAATGCCAACAACAGAATAATGGATAGATCAATAATAGTGGCTGATTTTTTAACATTTTGCTTTAAAAGTAAAATTTTTAAGTATAATTAAACAATATACACAATGTTTGAGAATGTATAATTTTGAAACAATGAAGATATATAACTGACAAAATATGCAAAACAACGCTGCATGTGGCCCAAAGGATGTAGTCCCCCCCCCCATCTCTGATATAATACTCTGTTCACTGTAACATTGGTAAACAGAGATAATATGCCAAGACCTAGCAAGGATGTCAAAGATGATCTCTATAATACAGTTTCTGGACGAAATGGGCCTGCAATTTTGAAAAAACAATCAGAGAACCTGATGTGATGTCTTAAAAGATTAACAAGATGTTTTGATAAAGCATAAGTTGGAGAGCTGATGTTATCCACAATTGGTCTTAAGGGGACTTCAAATTGATGTATTTTAAGAGGCGTGTAAAGTCATGGAGGGATAGGATGCAGCAATTTGAGTTTTCTTAGAAAACTCAAATTGCTGCATCTTCTAAAAAATTTTCTAAGAAAATCTGGTGTCCAGATTTGGACGTAGTTTCATATATTTTTAAGCAAAAGCATGATATAGGATTGGGTGGATAGAAGGTCAAAGAGTAAATGGGAAATTTTAGTATTATAATCTTTCATGTTCATAACCACCATTTCCTTTATCTGTTCTCAAAATTACAATATACGAGGGTGGTCTGAAAAGTTCTTGGACTAACAATGAAAAACAAATTTATAATTTCAAAATTATTTTTATTTTTCAACATAATCTCCCTTAAGACTAATATGCTTATTCCAGCGATGCTCCAGCATTATCCCGTCCCTGTAGTGGTTCTCAGTAAGATCTGCAAAATACCCCTCTACAGTTGTAATCACCTCTTGATTCGAAGAAAAAAGGTGACCAGCGAGGAAGTGTTTTAGTTTTGGGAAGAGATAGAAGTCAGAGGGAGCCAAATCTGGGGAATAGGGGCTAGTGAATAGTGGATGTTCCAATAATTCATAGTGCAGATCCCTTAATTTTCCCATTGTCAAAACACCTTTGTGGGCAGGTGCATTGTCCTGATGAAAGATGATTTTTTTCTTCAGCAAACTGGATCTTTTCTTGTGAATTTTTTCGTCTAGTCTTGTTAAAAGATTGGAATAATATTCCCGGTTATTGTCTTACCCTTTTCAAGGTAATTAATAAACAAAATGCCTTTAGCATCCCAAAACACCGATACCATGACCTTTCCTGCTGATGGAACCGACTTTGTCTTCTTTGGGCTGAAAAACCGGCTTCTGTCCACTGTTTTGACTGCTGTTTGGATTCTGGTGATGAATGGTGAATCCAAGTCTCATCCATAGTAATAAATCAATGCACAAAATCAGTTTTATTCTTGTTAAAATGCTCCAAACACTGTTCAGAGATTTTCATGCAAGTGCATTTTTGATCTGCTGTGAGCAAGTGCAGCACCTATCTTTTGCAAAGCTTTTTCATTTGCAATTCTTCATGCAAAATATATCCCACACGTTCTTTTGAAATGCCTATAGTCTCAGCAATTTCATGTACTCTGACTCACTGGTCATCCAATATCATATTGTGCACCTGATCAATGATTTCTGGTGTTGTTACACTTTTTTGACATCCTTCACGTGGATCATCTTCAAGGCTGGTACGGCCACATTTAAACTCAATAGTCAATTTCTTAATTGTTGAAAACGTAGGAGAAGAGTGACCATAAACTTTTATGAACTTTGAATGAATTTCTTTTGGCGTTAAATCTTTTTTTTACAAAAAAAAATTTTAACGCCTTTTTTTGTAAATGCACGATACTCAATTTTACCATTTCAAGGAATACAGACAACACTTTTGCTTCAGACAGTGTATAAAACAAACTTCTTGATAGAATGACTTGCAATTTCACATGGATGCTTGTGAAACAGATGTGATAGATGTACCAACTTAGAAAAAAAAAAATTTGCTGATTAACTTTCCTTTCTTAGATGTTGTTAGATTTTGGTACAGATGAAGAGAGGAGAAGAGCAGCAGTTTTCAGTCTGATGGCATTGGCAGCATCAAGTGAAAGTTGGTGAATGCCTTTTTCATCATCTAATTCTTAATATATATCCTCAGAGGGATGTTCAGGATATTATGATAGTACTACAAAGTTATATCATGACAAAACAAAAAATGAAAAGTTGGTCCTTGGAGATCTAAACAGCAGAGTAGAAAATTATTATCAGACATATAGAAATGTTTGGGGAAATTCTGCAAAAAGAGAGCAAAGTTAATAATAAGTCAGTACCTATTGGATTTCCATTCAGGGCATGAATGTTACCAACACCATGTTACAACATAAAAATGTGCACAAATTTACATGGAGAGAAGAAGCAAGAAATAAGAAAAGTCTCATAGACTATGTTATTGTTGATAGCGATGTTTTCACACTAGTTCAGGACGCAAGTACAAAAGTATTTGATATCCTCTGTATACAGAGAATTTGAAACTGGAAGTGATCAACATTCAGTTTTGAGCAGGATAAAATTGAATTTCATATTAAAAAGAGGTGTCTAAGCATTCAGAGATGAACTGTAAACAAAAACATCATTCAAAAAAAAATTAAAGTTTGAAAACAAGAATCAAACCTTGGAGATTCAGTGGTAAAACATTGATTGATTTCAGCCAGAGAGACATATGATGAGGTTATCTGCAAGGATTGAAAATTTCATGGAGGACTCAAGAAGGTAAAGCTAGTCACAGAAACAAAAAGAAAGCATATCGACAGTTTTTGGCAAGTAAGTAAGCTTGCAGTCTTAGAAAATACAGAGAAAAATGTACGGAAGTGAAGTACTGTGTAAAACTAACCAAACAAAAGTAATGGGAAACCTTTGATAAAGACTTTATATTATATTATTATTACCCAAGATGCCATGGAGTGAAAAACTCATTTAGGAGGTCCTTTTATCATACACACAGCTCATTATACCACGCTTTAAACACAGTCAAATTGTCTGCAGACACCACACTCTCAGGCAAGGCACATGCAAAAACCCTGCTTCTCACTCTCCTGCTCACACCCTCTTTATACAGTTTCCAGGGATGACTTCTGGTTCTCCCCTGATCTCCCACTCCCACTATTTTCTGTAGAACCTCTCCAACATTGATCCTATAACAACCCCTTACTAACTTGTAGGTCTCTATCATATCTCCCCTCTTCCTCCTATCCACCAACAATAATTATTATTTATATGGGTACTCCATGATGGAGTCAAAAGACTCATCGTGGGAGACCAATACTATCCATTAACACAATACCTATCACACATCTCCTTAGAAAACAGAAAATAAATATCACGAAGATAGCAAAATATTCTGGAGGCTCTTTTGCTTATTCTAAGTTTTTTCAATAGCCTCCAGAATATTTTCCAGGATATGAACTGCGAACCACACTGCTAATATTATTCCAACAATCCACATCAACTTGTTAGCCAGAACAAGGTGCAAATCAAAGCATGTGGAATCTAACTGGTTAATAGCAAACTTTGTGTGATGAATATGTTCATGTGCAATAAATTCTCTTAGCTCTTTCTGAAAATACGCATTTCTTAATGTCGAGAAAATTTGGAATAATATTATTATCCATACATCTTTTAAGAAAAATTAGGCAATTAATCAATGAAGCTTTTTTTTTGTGTGTGTGCACTTTTAATTCTCATAATGACATACCTGTCATTTATTGTCTCTTTGTAGACTGTTCATGTTTTAGAAATTTTCTTAGATGTCCTCATCACAAACAAACCTGATAATGGCATTATTCTAGGTGTATTGTAAGCCTACTCACACAGGATCGCCATGATTCATCCATTCCATTCTTCTCAACAGCTAGACATCATCCACACCCTCAAGTCAAAGAAACTTCAAATCCAATCAAGTCCAATTCAAACAGTTTGCAGCCTACTCAGGTCTCCTAGGGATAGCATCCTCCTTTTTTTCACAAAAACCAAGTACATAGAATACTATGCCTATGTGGCCTAACTACATATGGCAGACAAGATGTGGATTTGAAGTGAAAAAAAAAAAAAAAGTGGGAGATGTTAAGCATAAAAGAATGATCTTGTCTGGCCAACCATACCACATCCACTAACTAGACAATAAACTAGGATATTTCCACTATGTCATAGTTGGGAGAGAAGTTTTATTCCAGACTTCTAAAAGAATCCATTACAGTTATCCATTCACAAAAGATCTTTGATTAGGAATCAAGGTCTCATATTAAATTCCATCTGGAAATCTCTCATCAAATTCTTCAACAACTGGGAATTTCATTTTGCCAACAATCTGTCTCTGCATGACAACAATTAATGTGGCTTGAGACTTGACATTTGTGTTTTAGAATAAATCATTTATCTTCTGTGATGATTTTTCAGTGTTTAGATAATTTTGCTATCTGTTTCTCTATACTTTATGTGCTTTATTTAAACCTGATGAAGCCACCAGTTTAGTGTTAGTAAAACTAGTCAGATATATATTACTAAAGAAAGGGCCAAAAGGCTTCATTTTGGTGATGTGTAATTACATAGGCAAAGTGGATATTAAATCCAACATTATTTCAAAACTGAATGTTTGTAAAAACTATGACAGTTTTGTAACTTGATCCCAGAGTTTATGAGAATACAATACTTTGCATTCCCGAGTTGCCTTAGCTTGGACTATTTAAAAGTCATGGGTGCTGCCTGAGTGTCATACATTCGCCTTTTATTAGTCCATTTGATAAAAGTTTCACTGGCCTGACAGCTGTTTTGAACTAGTTGGTCACCCTCTGTTACTGAGGGTAAGTGAAATGAGATCTCTTTTGCTAGAGAAAAGACAAGACTGTGTTTTGGTGGGACAGAACATGACAAGTTTGTCCTCATCCCATTGAAGGATAGTATGAAGATCTGTTTATAGGGCACTAGTTGTAGATGATCTTATAGCCTGGGATGTCAGAGTACTGCTAAGTATGTCGAATGAGCAGGACAAATGGAAAGTACTATTGTCAGCAAAGCTTTGGATAGGAAAGGTACTGAGTGACAGCCAGCTCAATGAAATGGAACAAGTTCTTTTTAAGCCAGCTGCCAGATTGTACTGAATTCACTGGTTCTCACCTACTCACTGCAGTTAGACATCGCTGAGTTCAGCAAGTACTTGTCGAGTGACATGAAAGTTTTGTAAGTTGATCCAAGAGCTTATGAGAATACAATCCTTGGAATTCCTGAGTTGCCTTAGCTTGGACTTCTAAAAGTCATCAGATGCTGAGGGCTCTAATATTAAGCATTTCAAGTCATTTTTAAAAGTGAAAACTGTGTTATATTGCACTCATTAGTTTATGTGAATAAATTGTGGATTTTTAAAGCACATGGAAGGAGAGTGTGTGTATGTGTAATGTACAACTTGAATGTGGAGGTGATGGTTGCTAATGTATTCATGAATGAGCACGTAAGTAACCAGAATGAGACAAGGAGAATGAACACTCATTCATATAGGTAAAAAAGATAATGTTAAGATGAAAGAGCAGCAGAAGAGGGAATGGTGTAAGCAGCATAAGTGAAATTAAAGTAGGAAAGAGTGAATGTGATGTAACAATGGTGAATAAAACAGTAAGTTGGTAAGAAAGAGGAAGAAGTGAGAGGCAGTGGAACAGCATAGAAATGATGGCAGAATGTTAAAGAGGCTGGTATAAAAGATATGAACATGAGTGAAGATATTAGAAATGAGTTGGTGAGGTTTGCTAATGAATTAAGTACAGGAAAAGTGAAATAGGAGATTAATTATTCAAAATTAAGTGGCTATTGAATCCAACATTATTTCTTAGCTGAATAAGAAACTCTAAGATAGGAAATCTAAGAGTTTCATGCCGGATATAGAAGCTTAGAGTTTCTTATTCAGCTAAGAAATAATGTTGGATTCAATATCCACTTAATTTTGAATAATTTTTGCATCGCCGAAGTGAAGTCTGTTGGCTCTTTATCTCAGTGAAATAGGAGATTTACAGAAAGCAGATTGGTTGTTAAAACATAAGAAGGTAGATGTCAGTAGAAAAGTAATCAAAGATGAGTGATTGAAGCAGAAGGCTAATAAGTACTATAGCGATGTGGAAAGGGTGGGAGAAAACTCAATGGTAAAAGATGCAAAAATGAAACAGGTGTTGAAGGTGTGTTTCAGAAGAGAGGAAATGCAAGTCCTGGTCAGGATTTGCAAGGAACAGTGAAAGAGATAGCAAGGAATTTGGACTGTTGATAGCACCTTCACAATTCTCCCTCTAGCTCTATGATAAGTAGGAAAATGAAAAGAAGAGCAATGATCATGAATGGAATGATAATTAGGATGTATAGGAAGAAGAGGGCTGGAGTATGTAGATTAACAGGAAAAATATTATGGTAAGAAAAAGCTGTTTGCTGGAGATGATTTGTAGTATTTCACTTAAACCATTGGCTTGAGTCAAAAACCACAACCTTTCACTCGGCCAGAAATTATTCTTCCTGAGATAAGTACTTTTATTCCCCCAATCCACTCAAAAACCTCAACCCTTCTTCAAATCTCTCATGAAGCTGATTCTCCGACAATTTTGCCAAAGTAGTCCAAGACAAAAAATCAACATATGCCCAACAAGTCAAGTTTAATACTCCAGCTTCTCACTTAGCATATACCACAGCTCATTAACTGCAACAAAATCACCACATCCAAAGTAGACTTTGTAAGGATCAAATTCAACTTTTGTCCATCTAAATTTCTGCCTCTCATAAGGCATCAGTTTATCCTCCAACTCTTGTGTATATGAAAAGGCAAATCTCCTCCCATTATTCCACAAACTATTCACAATATCAGAATTTTCATCAGGGAAAAAAACTCTTCATACTAATAAGTCTCATCCTGATGGTATTCCTCCAGTTCTACTAGAAGGCTTGTACTCCAGAACTCCCATCCATCTTCTTTCATTTCTTCAAGCCGTCATACACACCCATCAAACAGCTTGGAAGCAAGCTTTTATCCAGCTGGCTCTCTAAAAAAAGGGGGGAGATAAAAGTCAACCTCCAACTATTGTCCCACTGTTCCGACGTCAATACCATCAAAAATAATGGATAAGATCACTGCAGCCAACTGCTTTTAGACTTGCAGATTCACCAATTACTTGGTGATCACCATATGGATTCCCTCATTCTCATTCCACAGCACATCTCCTAGCCAACCTCACCAACCTTTGAATAGATGACCTAGAAAAGTTTTGTGAGACCCAATGGTAGCTGTTGATATATCCAAGGCATTTGATTGAGTCTGGTATCATGGCCCTCTTACCAAGCTATCATCTTACAGTATTCCTCCTTCCCTTTTGTGAATGGATGGCCAGCTTCCTCTCCAGTTGTTGATTGTGGGTCATGGTGGATAGTTTCCTTTCATCAGATTTTTCAATCAACCACTGGTGTATCTCCCAGGGCTCTGTGCGTTCACCTACATTCTTCTACCTATACATCAATGATATTTTCTCTCTGACATCCAATTCTACTCATAACTTTGTTGATGAAAGTACTCTTCATTCCTCTTTTTCATTATCAAAACACATTGCATTGCTTAGGTGATTCAAGCTTCAAGATCCTCTATATCCCATGCCTTAAACACCAATCTGCCATTATCTAGTTGAAGTGAGAATAATCAGATAACTTTATTGCCACCAAAATGAAATCCTCTCTCATTTTCCAGATGGAAGACCATGCTTCACTCTTTTGCTACTTTTGACAATATTCCCAACTAGAATCAGTTCTTCTTTGGATTAACTTTCACATCTAACTATTCTGGAACTAGTAAGTCAGGTCCACAGCCTCTTTTGCCTCCAAAAAGCTTGATTTTTTTTTTTTAATGTGACTCTCATCCACAAAAGGGCAAAAAGATGTTGGAAAGGATCCAGAGTGACTGACTAAGTAATTTCCGATCTCTGGAATGTCGAATATGAGAGAAAAGGTTGAGAAGATGCAATTTACATACTCTAGTGGATAGGAGGAAGAGGGGTGATATGATTCTAATTCTTATAATATGACCCTAATTCTTTTATAAAAAAAAAAATTAATTGTTAAAAAAAAAAAGAAATTTGAGGAATGAATTATACTTTTTCCCATAGGTTATTATATTTGATTAGTGTGTTTTCGATTAATATGCCCATTTTAAAGAACGCATTAAGTGCATTAATCGAGGGATTGCTGTACTCTTAGTTATTCCTTATTTTCCCTCAGAATACTATCTTATATTTATTATTCAGAAGTAAATGTTTTTATCTCTGTCTTAGTAACACCAATTATGTTGACATGTCATTTCTGCAATTCCTCTGCTAGCACTGTGTATTTTCCATTGATACTCCTTATTGATGGCACCTGTCATCAATTCTGTTGAGATTAAGGTTGTTCCAGTAACTGACTTGCCTTGGTTTTTTCCTGCCAAAACAGTGCAATCTTGTTTAGTTAAGCACATCCCAGCTACTGTGACATCCAATCATATTGTACCATCATATTTGTGTGTGGTTAAGCAAATACCAAATGCAAACTGGGTAAGTCCCAAATTGGCAGCTCATTCTCATATAACCAGGTAGATATCTAATAGCAGGAAGGCAAGGAGGTGAGGACTGGACAATGAATCAGAAGTCCTAGTCACTTCTCCACATTTCTTACTGGCTGCCTGGAATCACTTCTTAGTCATACACATAATTTTTTGTAGATTCTATCAAAGCAATTGATATAACAAATTATGAAGAGGAGAATGGATTACAGATTGGAAGCTTGGATATGGTTAGTCAGAAGATATCATTCACAGAAGAGTAGTTTTTTTTTATGGCAATCTCATCCACTAAAGGTTCTAAATTTATAGACACATCAGTATCACTAGTAGTCTATGGACCACATAGTTCATAAATCCTGCTCAGAGACCCAAAGTTATACTTTTTCAAGTGGGTAGCCCCATTAAACAGGACAATGATCTTCTACCAGATGGTAAAAAAAAAATCTATCTAAAGATATTCATAAGCATCCATACTATAGTAGAATTTGAATAAACAGCCTGAAGAATGGAAATGTTTATCATAAATAAAGACATGCAGAAAAGTTTTATGAAAAAATCTGTTTGGAGCATATTCTTATATGCTCCAAATAGATTTTTCCAAATTCAGTTTTTTTCCAAGCAGGCTGGAAAAAAACTGAAGCAGTTGAAATGTGCCACTGGAGAGTACTGAAAATAGTACATTGGAGAGAAAGAAAAACCAATAAAATGTTTTGCATGAAATAACAGAACTGATTATTGAATAAGACAATCACAGAAAGAAAGATGAAATCTCTGGGATATGTATGGAGGCGTAATGAATGCATTATAAACATATCCGAAAGGAAGAGAGCAGGGAAGAGGATGTCCAAAATATACATTCTTAGAGAAGGTGTTTACAAAGTTGTCTACAAAGCAGAGAGCCTATGAAGTGCATGTCTACACCTTCCTTACTACTGAATGTGGAATTTGCTGCATATCTGTATTCATAGATTTTCATAATTTTAGTGTTTGTGAGTGAAGGGATAGAGTACAATAATGACTGGAAAAAGGAATGGAAAAATGTGAACATGCATAAATGCACCAAAACTGATCTACAGATGAATTCATCATCATCAAATTGGTAACATTTACCCTCAAGGGATGTACAGGATATGATAGTACTACATGAAAAATTTACATCATTACTAACAACCCATCTAAAATTTTCCTCCAAATCAATCTATTACCTGTCAAGGCTCCAATATTGTCAGATCTTATATATCTATCTACTAAGGCACTTTTTACCATATCAATCCACCTATATCTTAGTCTTCCTCTAGGTATTTTTCCTGCCAACCTGGCAAAGAAACACTTGTTTTGCTATTCTATTCTCTCCCATTCTGTTTAAGTGACCGTACCACCTGAGATTAGCTCTGCTAATGCATTCCTGGATGCTAACAATGTCAAGTTCTTTCCTAATATCTTCCTTTTTAATATGATATTGCCATTGATGTCATCTGTTCATGCCCCTAATCTTTCTCAGAACTCTCATATCTGCAGTCTCTAGTCTTTGGTGAAGTGTTTAACTTCTAACCCAGCTCTCAGATCCATAAATTAAAACTGCTTTGAACACTGTCTTGTATACAGCTAATTTATAATTGTAAATTATATTATAAATTAAAGATACCAAGAAATTATAAACTTGGTTTAATCCATTATCCAAGTACTTGGTTATATTATAAATTAAAGATACCAAGAAATTATATACTTGGAAATTATATCTTGGATAATGGATTAAACCAAATATATAATTTTTTGGTATCTTTAATTGAGCTAATTTAGTGTGTTGACTAATTTCTCTCTTAATCCATATAAATTTATTCAGTTGACTTCCTTCCATACAGAGTTTATTGATCCTGTTGCCTATTTCCATATTTAATTTACCATCTTCACTAAATATCATGCTTAAGTAGCTGAAATGTTTCACTTGTTCTATAGGTTCACCATTCACAATGCAGTTAATATTTTCAATGCTTCTGCCTATTTTCATTGTCTTTGTCTTGTTATTGCTTACCTACATACCATATCTATTACAACAGTTATTCAATTTAGTCAAGGAATCTTGCAGACTTGTAGCAGATTTATTTAGAAGTATAACATCATCTGCATAAAGCAAAGAGCTGACATTAACATCTCCAATTTTGATATCAGATTTAACATTAAACCATCTTCCTGAACTTACGTCAATTGTAACTGAATTACAACTCAAATAAAGACAAAGTATTGCTTGATATAATGCCCCACTGACACCATACAGCTGTAGCGTTTTGAATAGCTTCTCTCTTGGCACCTTGTCATATGCCTTTTCCAGATCTACAAAACTTAAATACAGATCTTGGTTATATTCCCATAATTTCTCCACTATTTGTTGTAAAGTGAAATTCTGATCCTGACAGCCTCTATTTGGTCTGAATCCAGCTTGTTCTTCACCAAGCTACTCTTCCACAATCCTTCTCAACCATTTCTCAAGTATACTGGCATAAATCTTACTAGGAACACTCATTAGAGAAATACTTCTGTAATTCTCACATTCAGTTTTATTTCCCTTTTTATATATGGGTACTATGAGAGCTCTACTCCAATCATTTGGAATTCGTCTCTCTATCCACGCCCACTGAAATAATATTTTTGTTTGTCTGACAATCATTCCCTACTCGACTATTTAGGTCCCCAACAAGGACCTTTTCATTTTTCATTGTGTCAGCTGCTTTCTGTAAAGCCTCAAAAAATTTCTCCACTTCTACCTTAGCAGAACCTTCTGTGGGACCATAGGCACAAATAAGTCTCATTGTCCAGTTCCCCATTCTGATATTTGCCCACATCACTCTACTTGAAATTGCCTGCCATTCAAGAAGATTAGCCTCGTATTTAGTGAATACTATGGCTACTCCTCCTTTTCCTTGATTGTCATTGCCTAAATGTAACACACTTATCCACACTAATATTTTATAATCCAAACCCATATTCTCCAATTTATATAACAGTCTTCCATGCTGTATTCTGTAAAAGTTTAGCAAATCCTAAAGTATCCACCCATTTCTGTATGCAAGTCCTAAACAACTTTCCCAAAATCTTCACCACCAATGCAGATATACTGACAAGTCAATAGTTGGATACATCTGTCTTTGCACCACGCTTGTGCAATGGGATTACCATGCATATTGTCCACCCCTGCTGAATCTTCCCTGTGCTGAGACTCAAAATTATATACAAAGGAATAGTCACTTCAGTTGAACACTCGTTTAGCATTTGTGGTGATATTCCATCAGTCCCTATTGTAGAATTCTTATTCAGTTTGTGCAACAGCTCTAGAACCTCCTCCTCATACACCTTAGTTTCTTCATCCAATGAAGAGATAGCAGTTAGTTTAATGTTGCATATACCAGGTTAATAGCTTTTAGCAAAACAGATACTGAGTTGAACAATCTCTTCTGCATCAGTCATCTGAATATCATCTGCATTCAGTAGAGTTATTCATACTGATTCCTTCTTTTACTTGCAGCATAACGATAGGATTGTTTCGGTTGTCTTTAGCTTGCAGTTTCTTTTCATACTCAGACTTAGCTTTCCATACAACAGTTGTAACTCTTCTGGCCTGTTTCTTATAATTTTCATAAATGAGAACATCCTTATGCACATGGTATTCCTTTCACATAATCTTTTTCTTATGAATGCTTGCTTAAATAGATAACACACCCATTTCACTCCTATCCAATTTATTCTTCAAACTTCAGGGAAACATTCTGATATTGCATCATTTAAGTATTTTTTAAACATTTCTCATCCAACAACCGATACCATGATGAGGAACCCAGCACTCCTCAGATGGTCATAATAATTTCCTGCTTTGTAGGAAATTATATGATACATATTGGATAATTATATTTAAAAAATTTTTGTACTACATACATAATGTATCCTGCTGCATATTTAAAAGTTTTTGAAGTTGATTTTTGTGTCACAGGAAGCAATAAAAACATCTTTACAATAAGTTTACAATACTTTTAAACATGATACTTCTATAACATAATGATTCCATAATAAAAAAAAATAAATAAATAAAGTTTTTTATGACAAAAATTTCTGTCTAATGGCAGTAAAGGCATTTCTACTGTCAACATGAAGGTGAACTGGAGAAACTGGATGCATGGATCCTAATGCTCTTAAAGAGTCCAAAGAGAAATAGATTACACTTTTAGCCTATTAATGAGAGCTTTATGAAGAGAAGAAAGAAGACTCTGTTCAGTCATCTCTTGATAATTCATATTGGAGGCTAAATGACCAAATTAATTTTTTTCCCTACTTTCTGTTACTATTTACTTTTTATTATTACACTTTGCATGAATAATTAATACTGAAATCTAATTTGTATGTGCATCCTGTAAATGAAAGTAATAGAAATAATCTTTAAAGCATGTTGATGCTTTAAATTTCAACTGCAAACACACTGAACTTTGAACTGCAAACACATAAGCAATAGGGTGTGATTAATGACTGAGGGGTTAATCCAACTCAGAATTTGAGTTATATAAAGTTTGCAGAAGCTAACTTATGTAAGTAGTTGGGGGACTGTTTGTACTAATAATACAATCCAAAGGTTGGAAGAAGATGATTAGTTATTTGCAGATGCAAAACTGAAAAGAGTAATATCAGACAATTCCGATGTGATGTCACTTCAGAAGGATCTGAATAGATCAGTGTAGTGGACTGATGAATGGGAACAATGCACCAATGATGCAAATTACAAGGTTTTTACAATCTGTCTATAGGAAATGGAATGCATTATGCTGTATTGGTGGTTCTCTCCAGCAGGTAAAATAGGATGTGAGGAGAGATGCTAAATAGAGGAGTGAAAGTTAGAGACCACATTTCAACAGCTATGAAATGTTCACTCAAGAATGCTATCATGAAGAGAAAGTGCTCACAAGTCAAGATAAAATTTTATGATTATAATAATGCATAAAACATTGACTGATCATTGCTTATCAGTTGCGGTGCTCTGGTCAATGGATATCCATGAGATAATGAAATTCTACAAAGAGTAGAGTAACTATAAAATTGTAACAGGATAGTGCAATATTGGTATGAGTACAGACCTGAGAAAATTATTTCAGAGTTCAGTAGATACAAGGGGGGGGGGGGGAGAGATATGACAGACATATAAGCTGATGTGAGATGATTACTGGACAGGCACAGAGAACATATGCAAAGGATAGCAGGTGGTGGGGAAATGAGAGGATATCCCTAAAAGCTACATAATGATGTTGTGAGCAAGGGAGTAAGTGCAGATTTTTGATGGAGGGGCAGGTGATTGGAGGGATTTGCCGGAGCAAGTGGTCAGTGTACCAATGTTGAATAAGTTCAAAGTGAGGTATGATAAGTACTATAGAATGCAGAGGTGTATGTTGCATAACTTTAATAACTTGCAAATTTACAAAAATTTCAAGCTATTAAATTATCTTTATTAAAATAATTATAACTTCCATTCAAATTTATTTCAAAAACACTTAAATTAAGGAACAACAAATTCATTTTTTTTAATACTTGAACTATGTACTATTCTGGTTTGCAATCATAAAATCAACCACTTAAATATTTTAATAGACATATACTGAACAGCAGCTACCTTTTGCATATTCTTCTAAAAGAAGATTAAAGTGGCCTAATTTGCAGTATGTTTTTGGATCCAATTCCTTTTTAGTTAGTGTCTGCTCTTTTTTGGCATGTTCAGGCTGTAATCTGACTGAAGATATAGTACTGGTAGTAGTAGTAGTAGTAGTTAAAATACTGGCAGTAGTTGTGACTGGCGTAGTGGCAGATGTAGTGGCTGAACCTGTATTTGATTTTTCAACTACTTTTTCTGGAAGTGGTGGGAGAGGCAGGGATACAGCTAATGGCACTGAGGATTGCTGCTGCTGTTTAGCTACACGTAGTGCTTTATCCTTTTCTTGATGGTGCTGAATAAGAACTCTTTCTAAATATTTCACTGCCTATATTAGAAAAACAGTACACTTTAACAAATTAATACTTATCAAACGAATTTAATTCAATACTGCAAGCAAATCATCTCATACTACAGAAATCAGGTAAATTGACCCCCCCCCCCATACAGGCAAATTGGCCATGAGAACATGCACAATTTATAGACAATATATACTAGTAATGGTGGGTGGTAAATTGCAATGTGTGTTGATGGTAGCATGTCGTGTAGTCATAGAATTAAGTAAGGAAGACAGTGAGTCGCAATGGATAGTGTCTCCTTCTAAAATGAGTCCTTGGACTCCTTGGAGGTGCCATGTAATAATAATAATAAAATGAAAAAAAAAAAAAAGAAAGAAAGAAAGAAAGAAAAAACTGAAATGAATTTTGAAGGTGTGAAGGCAATGCTAAAAACAAATGGAATTTGTTATCCTTTCACAGCATTTATGCCTTGTTGCCTGTTCCAGTCTCATAAAAGTATTCATTTTTTTAAAGCTTTTAGTTTATATTTTAGTAGCTTTTTTTTTTTTTGGTAGTCAATAGATGACTGAAGCATTACAGAGCTGATGAAGCATGTCAGGGCCAATCACTAGATATGGGGGATTTGTTTTTTTGCTGATTACAAAATGAATAAGAGGTACAGATAGATCGTGTGGTGCAACTTCCACTCCTTTTTTTTTTTTTTTTTTTTCTAAAAGGGAAGTTATGAAGCCTGTCAGTAAAGTCCACAAGCTAAAGCAGGAAAAGGTAGGCAGTCAAAACATCAACTCTGGAGAAACCCTCTCATTATATCCATTCACAATGTTTGATCCCTACTGAAATATGGAAAACTTTGTGAACTTTGCACAAGAGCAGAGTAAGCAAAACTTGATGCAGTCTGCATCCAACAACACGAGTCGAGAACAGATTTTGAATGGAATGAAGTCGCATCAAGCTGCAATAAATGGACTTTCATCTATACATTAGCAGATAAATCTGCTCATGGAATTGGAATCCTAGTCAACAGAAGGATTTATAGTCGCATCTCATCTACCTCCAAAGTCTGTGAGAGAATAATGAACGTAAAACTCAAAACCAAAAGCAACAATAGCCTGTATCTACACACTCACTGAGACTTCAGATGAATATACCAAGAATGCTTTCTACAATCAACTGTCAGACTTTCTCTACACTGTTCAACACAATCTCATCATAGGTGGAGATTTTAATGCACAAATAGGATCAGATGTTTCAGGAATCACAATAAATATACGGCCTTTTATGTACAACACAACAAATGAAGATGGATATATTCTAGCTATGCAACACTCGTAACTTGTAATCTACTCATAATCTACAGAGCAAATTTCCACACACAAACATGGAAGAAAATGGACCTGAGAACATCCATATGGAACAAAATAACAAACTGATAATATTGTAATCAATTGAAAGTGGATGACATCAGCTCAAAATTGAAGAAATTACAATAGTGTAGAACTAAACTCCAATGATAGAACAGAAAGTGTACATATAAAACTTCATCTTGGTGCTTTTAAACATAAAACAAGAATAACAAATAAATATTACTGGAATGACCAAACTCTTCTTACCACACAAACTCAGTATAAAGAGAACTACAAAACAAGCTAACAGTGCCCGAAGAAGCATTCCAGAGCTTCACTCACATTGTACAATCAACCCATGAAGTAGTAGCAAAACTTTGGTCACCAAGAATTCATCTTCTCAAAAGAAATGGGTAACACAAACCACTAAAGAAATGATAAAGAAATAATGATAAGCAGCAATACAGGAATCAGAGGATTGCACAATCTACATACTCAGATAAAATAACTAAATAATAAAGTATATATGACCTTTCAAAATGACAAAGAAAACCACATCCAGGCTATATGTCAGAAATTAGAACTATATCAAAATATGTATGAAACTAGAGAAATGTATCACATAGCTAATTCATCATATACCAAAGAAAGGAAGCCCAAAAGATTAAGAATAAAAGCTAAAAATAGCAAGATACCTTAAAGCAAAAATGAAGAATTCTTGGTGTGGTAAAACTACTTAAAAAAAAAAATTGCTTAATAATTTACCTGCAAACTTCACTACTGATGCTTTGCCAGAAATAATAATCCAAAAAAGAACTTCTCATCATGTGTAACAATTTTACAATACAATAATTTGAAACTGCACTAAACACCCAAAAGAATGAGAAAGCACTTGATTTAGATGGTGGAAAAGAGCTGGAATCCTTTAGGGAGACTCTCTGGCACCATATCTTTTTATTATTATCCTTGATTATGTATTCAGACTCATGGGAAATGAGTATGGAATAACTCTCAAAGGTTTGGCAAGACAAACCATATAAGCAGTCTCTGCTCTGCAGACGATAATGTGTTAATTGACTAACATTTAGCCTGCCCAAATCCACTTACATTATTTATGTAAAAATGTAGGATTGACAGCCAGCAGCAGTAAAACAAAAGTCCTAAAGAACAGAATACAAGAAAATATTAGGCTAAATGTTCTACACTCTTGAAGAAACAAATGATTTTCAATATCTCGGTTCCTACATCAGTACTTTAACTGACATAGTGAAATGAAAGCCCAAAGCTCTTCAATTCCATAAAAATCTAATACCAGGAAATATTAGGCTAAATGTTCTACACTCTTGAAGAAACAAATGATTTTCAATATCTCGGTTCCTACATCAGTACTTTAACTGACATAGTGAAATGAAAGCCCAAAGCTCTTCAATTCCATAAAAATCTAATACCAGGAAATCCAATCTCATCACCACAAATACCAAAATTTATCTCTACAAAACCACCAGATAAACCATATTTACATATGGTGACCAGACAAGGAACAGTACTACTCAGTGTGCAGTTAACATCATCAATAGCTTTGGATTAGGATACACACAGTAAGATCACACATTAGGACACACACATTCCTAATACTCTCATTCTTGAAGAAAGCCAGCAAAGTACCCCTAATACAAATAATTCAAAAAAGTCAACAGAGGTGGTTGGGACACCAACTTAGACATCCACTTTCACATACATTCAGTGCCCTTGCATAGAGGCTAACTAATGAACAGCGAAGAAGACAATGACTAAGAAAACAGCTTTGGCAATACATAAGTAAATTTCTTTTTGAAGCGAGGCTTACAAACCATTAGGCATTTACCATTTGGTACAAAACAAAGCAGCCTGGGGCACTTTTATTTAATAGACTTTATTCCCATGAGTTTTTGTTATATGAACATTCCTGTATATATTTCGCTATTTATACATAAATAAATAAATGATGATAATGATCATGACATTCTATTCACATGCTGAATCCATTTATTTTTATAGGTATTATCTCTGTTTATAATAATAAGTCTGGGTTTTGGTATAGCTTTTGTAATCCCCCCCCCCCAATTCAGTGTATCTGTTTTCCTTGAAATTTCATGTCTGCCGATGCTATTCATTTGAATTTCCCTTTCATACATTGGTGGCATTGTGGTGGAATATTGTGCAGGTTTAGAATTGGGTTAAGAAAATTGCATTTGAATAATGTATACTCCTTGCTTTTTTTAGAATGCATATGGATATAGGCATTATTTTGCGGTTTGTTATGTTTAAATTTCGCTGGTGTTTAACACTAGTGGTTGAAATTTCAAAAACTTCCATCTGTAAGGGAATGTACATCAGCTGAGCAAAACGTTCCAACTGAATACTGGGTTGTGCACTGGATTTTTATCAATGGATACACTATTCAAATTGTTTTATGTACAGAACAAAAAAAAAAAAAAAAATATGCAAGGCTATGTGATACCATGAAGATTTGTTATAAGTTTAATAATCTGAATGTTTATATATATATAGTATTATTATTACGGGCAACTCCAAGGAGTCCTTAGACGCATTGAGGGAGGCCCTAACATTGAATAGTTGTCACGAACGACTATTCAACATTCACACAATATCTATCATACTTTGCCTTGAACACATTCCACAGTTGTAGCACCCACAACAGACTCTGGCAGCTTATTCCACTCATTCACCACTCTCCAAGTAAAAAACCCAGCTCTAACACCCCTGCTAACCACATTCTTGCCCAGCTTCCATGTATGGCCCCTAGTCCTTCCCCCACCAGTCCTGTTCTCAAAAATATCCTCTGAATTAATCTTATAGAAACCTTCAGTAATTTGAATGTCTCAATCATATTACCCTTTTTCTGCCTATCAACCAATTTCTGCAACCCACAAATTTTTAACCTGTTCTCATAAGGTTCATTCCATAGACCTGCTATCATCATGGTCACTGGCCTCTGAATCCTCTCCACCTCCTCCCCATCAAGAAGAAACCCTGGCACCCAAATCTGAGCACAGTAGTCAAGATGGGTTCTTATCAAGGTTCGATACAGAGGAACAATAACCTGTTTGTCTCTGCTCGTTAAAGTGTTTTTCAGCAACCAAGTGATTTGATGAGCTGATTTAGCCACTTTTGCAATGCGTCCCCTAAACTTCAACTCCCTATCCACCAACACTCATAAATTCCTGGCCTCATCAATCTCCTGGATTATAGTTCCACCAATGTGGTATACTGCTGCTAATCTTTTCACCCCAAAATGCATAACCTTACATTTTGCCACATTAAACTGACATCCAATCTCCTTAGCTCAGTCCTCCAAACTATCCAAATCATCCTGCAACATTTTGACATCGTGTGCATTCACTATTGCTCTACCCAACTTTGCATCATCAGCAAACAAATGAATACTTCCTCTCAGATCCTTTCCTATATCGTTAATGAACAAATTAAACAGTGGTGGTCCAAGAACAGAACCCTGCAGCACCAGTCACAGGCCGTCTTTTGGACTCTACTCCTGAATAAACAACTCTCTGATATCTCTCCATCAACCACCCTCCTATCCATCTCACCAATCCTATATCCATCCCCATATGCTGCAGTTTACTGATTAGAATTTCACGTGGTATCCTGTCAAAGGCCTTAGCAAGGTCCAGCAGAATCACTGTAAACCCATTACCCTTATCCAGTTCAGCCATCACTGTGTTATAAAATGTGAGCAAGTTACTGAGGCATGATCTACCCTTCACAAAAACATGCTGTCCTCATACAGTATCATATTTTCATCTATCCATTCCTGTATTTTCCTCTTGACTACCTTCTCCAATATCTTGACAATGACTCATGATATGCTGATTGGTTGGAAATTTGCAACAGCAGTCTTGGAAACTCCTTTATGCAGTGGAACTATTTTCACCTCTTTCCACACCCTCGGGACTAACTCAGATCCAAGACTCAAATTAAACAAAATGGTCAAGGGCACTGACAATTCTTTAGCCACTTCACGTACAACACGAGCTGGTATACCATGCAATCCTACAGCTGTATTCACATTAAGGCTCTGTAATAGACAATTCACCTCCACTTCATTCACCACAATTCCCATATAAACTAATGGTTCCTTCATTCCTGCAATATCACCACCAGGATGATATACTCTTGCAAAGTGCTCGCTCAGTAATTCCACTATATCAACTGATTCTGTTACCTCCCTACCATCAGCATTCTTTAAAATCATTCTGCCATATACATTTTTTCTTACCACACTCATTACCCTTCTGCCCTGCACTTTACACCGTTCGTGTGCCTGCAGGTCACCTTTCTCCTTAAATTCCCTCCACAGTTGTTTCTTTTTTTTGCAGCTCAAGCTTAATAGTGTTATTCATCCATTTAACCCCTACTTGATTTACTATTCGGACTCTCTAGGCATACAGTCAGCCATTACCTCCTGCAAATGCTCCTTAACCACCTCCAATGCACTATCAACATCCAGCCCTTGCAGTTTTACATGCCATGTCACTGAACCAAGCAATCTCCTAAGCTTGTCATTCTTACCAGCCCAGAAATTCCACATGTACCGTGTCTTAATTGAAAATTCCACACATTTAGCCACCTCCCAGGTCAAGACCCTATGATCACTCTCACCAATTGGTGGCAACGTGGTCATATTCATTACAGTCAAATTCTCAGATGCAATTACTAGGTCAAGCACTCTCGAACCCCCTAGTGTTTTCCATTACATGCTGTCGCAGATAGTTATCCCTTAATAACTGCATAAAATCCAATTCCTTCCTCCCATGTGTTCTCTCCTCCTTCCAATTAATGTTACCATAGCTGAAATCCCCCATAACAATTACCCTCCTTCCACTCATTGCTTCTATTTGCTTATGCATAGTATCTCTACCATCTATTCCATCACTTGGTCTATAGCAGCACCCAACTGTATATTTCGTTCTGCTAGTCTCAATCTCACACCAAATAACCTCAAATGTGCTCTTTTTCTCTATCCTGCAGTTAAACTTCTATTCTCCTTGGATATTCATCAGCTATCATCAATAACACTTCTCCCCCATTTTATTCTCTCTATCTTTTGTTCATATTTGCATTCATCTATATTGATGAATGTAAATATGAAATAGATCATAGAAAGTGTTAGTAGCGAGAATGTTGCGGAGAAAATGAGTGCATGTTCGAAAGAGAAGGATGGTGTGAAGGAGAGGGGGAAAGAATGTTAAAAAATCAGTAACAAAGAAAATGAGTGATTTAAAAACCGTAACGGATGTTAAAAAGGAGGAAAGTGAGGCGAGAGTGGTGGAAGGAAATGAAATTAAGAGAATGAATGAAACTGGAAATGGCATGATGCGGAATCGAAAGTGGAAAAAATCAAAAGAATGAATGATAGCGAAAGTTGGATGCATGTTGGACCGAAAGTACGGAAGCACAGAAGGATAAATGACATTGAAAGTGAGAAGAGGGAGTCAAGAGTTAGAAAATTAGAACAAATGAATGATAGAGAGAATGTGACGCAAGAGTCGGAAGTTGATTGGATGAGGAAAGAGATGAAATGGATGTGGAATGAAATTAAGAAAATTCAGGTAAAAACTATTAAAACTAATCATGATGGCATGAAAGAGTTAATGAAAGATGAGCGAGTCACGTTATACAGCGACTCCATTATTAAAGGTGTACAGGATGATAGGATGCATAAGGTATGTTTTCCAGGTGGTAAAATGAGTAGAGTGATTGAGGCATTGAATATGAGCAGGGAGCGAGCAAAGGAGCATGGTTTTAATCGGCACGAATGATTTGACAAAGGACAAAGAGCAAGTTAGAATGGATATCAGCAGTCTGCTTAGAAGGGTAAAAGAGAATAGTGTATGTGACAGGAAGGGTAGTCAGCGTGTTGCCTAGGTATGGCTGTGGTGAGATGAGGTGGAGAAAAAGGATTATGAATGATATGCTGGCTGAAATGTGTGAGGAGACGGGGTACAGTTTGTTAATGTGTGGAATAAGTTTGAAGGAAGAAGTGAACTGTATGGGAGCGATGGACTGCATTTGAGTGGTTATGGTGTGAGTCGCTTGGAGAGACTGTTGCTGGAAGGTAGAGAAGTGAGTAGAGTGAGAGAGAATGAATCAGATCAAGTGGGAAGTGATGTGGAAGAGCAGGAGAGTAAGACAGGAGAGATTGAAGAGGTGGTTATGAATGAGTAAGTGAGTGGTATGAGTATAGAAAATGAGAGAATGGGTGTGCAAGGGGAGCAGGGAAACGGGGAAGCTCAGGGGTACACAGCGTGAGAAAGGTGGATGCTCCGAGAGGAGATGAGGGCATAATGTCTAGATAGGAAAGAAATGGGATGATCTGGGATCAAGAGGAAACAGTTGGAATTGAAAAGGGTTTTAAAAAGAAAGGGAAATGGCCCCAGTCGAGCATGGAGAGATCACATCGAGTGAGTGGTAACAGTGGAACTAGCTGTAGATCCAGAAATGAGCTGTTGTGTTTGTATACGAATGCTAGAAGTATAAGAAACAAGGCAGATGAAATGGTTGCATTAGTTGCATCTGTTCACCCATAGATTGTCAGAATAAGTAAGACATGGATGGAAGAGGACGACATGCTGACAGGAATAGAGATGGAAGGGTATGATGTGTTTCGTGAGGATAGAAGGGGTAAAAAGGGAGGGGGAATGCTACTGATGATAGAGAAAGAGTTATGTCCATACAAAGTAGAGATGCAAGAGGGGAAATAGTGCCAGTGGTTTTGAGGCAGTATGGTGTGAGATAGAGGTGAATGGAATCAAATACTTGGTGGGATGTTGTTATAGACCAGGTAATTAAGGAGTGAAAGGAGGGAAAGATTGTGCCACTTCATAAAGGAGGTGATCAAACTCAAGCATCAAACTATAGGCCTATCTGTGTGTCAGGTGTTGTAGTTAAGTTGTTGGAGAAGTTTGTGCGAACTAGGATCCAGAGTTGGGTTGACAACAATGGTATTATCTTTGATGGACAGCATGGATTTGCTAAAGGGAGGTCATGTTTTAGTAATCTACTTACTTATTACAATAAAGTGACTGCTTCCTTGGACAGAGAAGAAGGACACAGTAATATACTTAGATTTTGCAAAGGCTTTTGATAGAGTACCTCATAATAAATTGATAGTCAAACCAGAGCAGATGGGGTTGGATATTAGATTAGTGCATTTGGATTGGGGACTGGCTATCTGATAGTCAAGTTGTGTATGGGGGAGCAATATCTAGGAAGAGGAAAGGCACTAGTGGAGTGCCCCTCAGGTATCTGTTTTTGGGCCATTACTGTTTAACTTGTATATTAACGATACAGGTGAAGATTTGGATGGAGATATTCAGTTGTTTGTAGATGATGCAAAGTTGGGACGAACCATGAAGGGTAGTGAAGATGTTGTGGCCTTACAAGAAGATTTGAATAAATTGAATGATTGGGCATGGAAATGGGGATGTGAGGTCAATGTTGCAAAATGTAAGGTTTTAAAATTTGGAAAACAAAGATGGGATGCAAAATTTATGCTTGGTGAGGATATATTGTTGGAGGTGGAAGAAATAAGAGATCTGGGGGTGATAGTGGATAAGGATCTGAAATTCAGGGGACACATAGCCAAAATTGTGAAGACAACACAAAGGCTTCTGGGAATGATGCAGAGGACACTGACATGTAGAAGTAGGGAGATTCTTGTTCCGTTGTATATTGCTTTGATTAGGCCACACAGACTATTGTGCCCAGATTGATCACCTGGTTTTCAGAAGGATGAAGAGATGTTGGAAAGGGTCCAAAGGTGAATGACTAGGGTAGTTTCTGACCTCTGGAGTGTCGAGTATGAGGAAAGATTGAGAAGATGTAATGTGCAGAGTCTGGTGGACAGGAAGAAGAGGGGAGATATGATAGAGACCTACAAGTTGGTAAGGGGGTTGTTATAGGATCAATGCTGGAGAAGTTCTATCTACAGAAAATAGTGGGAGATCGGGGGGAGAACCAGAAGTCATCCCTGGAAACTGTATAAAGAGAGTGTGAGTAGGGGAGTGAGAGGCAGGTTTTTTCATGCAGAGTTATAAATGATTGGAATGCCTTGCCTGAGAGTGTGGTGTCTGAAGGATTTTGAATGTGTTCAAGGCATGGTATGATGAGCTGTATGTATGATAAAAGGACCTCCCAGATGAGTCTTCGAGTCCATGAGGTCTTGGGGTAGTAGTAGTAATAATAATAATCCCTCCTCAACACACTATACCCCTATATCAACTTCTGTCAGCCATGTTTCACTAATGCCAATAACCTGTGGCCAGGAAGAGCCATCCAAGGCCAAAAATGCTTCCTCCGTGTTCCTAATACTCCTAGCATTAGCATACATTAAATGCAGAAGCTGGTTAGTCCCACCCCTATACTGATGCCTTATACCAGTGGTCGCCAAAGTGGTCGATATAACATTGTTAGGGGTCGATTCGGGCTCAGGGGTCGACTGGAGGTCGATAGAAAAATATAAGACATCATTGTACAGTTAATATTTAATTTGGTTAACTTGGATTACCTCCATCCTGAATGACACAATTAAGAGTGAATCGTAGGAACAGTGACATGAATAAGACCTGTAAGATGGAGCAAGGTCATGAAAATAGTTACGGAGGACGATCAAGTAGGCCAAAATGACATATTTACTAATAAACGGATGTTGTGGTTCCCGCCCCGCTGGTACGGAAGGAGCGAGATGGCAACACGTGCGCGGTTACTTATTTACTTATACTTACATGTATTCGATCCCAGTCTCATTTTTGCCATCGACATACAAGTGAGCGTTAATGTTCTAAAATTCATCAACATGCATATTATAATTCAATCGTTATTCATTCACGAACTAAACTTCTCTATGTTGAAGAATTGAGAAGGGCTGGTAGTGTTACCAGTGATATTAATGCCAGTAGTTTATTAATATCAGCATATTAATATCACTAGTAATACCAGTGATATCGCTAGTGATAGTAGTAGTAATAGTAATATAATAATATATACTATATTATACATACAATAAACACTGTAACTATAAAATAATCTAAAAACTCACATAAGCGTCTTTTTCGCTTGTCCTATTATAATTACGTAATAGTAAAATAGAGGGGGTCAATAAAACATCAAGAAACCCTTGAAGGGGTTGATGGTCAAAGAAGTTTGGCGACCCCTGCCTTATACTAACTATTCCATTCTGATTTGTTGTCCTTCGTACTAGCTTGGGCATATTATACATATTCATACACTCAACTGCCTTACTGAAGTCTGCATATCCACTCCCCCCCCCTCCTTGATTCTGCACATTCACTTTCACTTCATTCAACAACACTTTTTCCAGTCTCCACACACACCAAATCCATTCAGATGCAAACAATCCATCTTATATAAATCCTTTCGCCCATCAAACTCACTCCACAAACTCCATACCACTCCTCCTGCATAACCTGTGCATAGAGTCATTTGCAATTATGGCCCTCCTCAACTCTTCTCTGTCATACCGCGGCAACAGACGCACTATCTTAACTCTCTCACTCTTTTCTTTTCTTATCCCAATGGCTTTAATAGTCCTTTAAGGCCCACAACCTTCCAAGCATGCTTGGATTTCGTAACCACAGTACGAGGATAGGATGGTCACCCCTATGCCTCTAAGTATTCCTGGCTGTATCCCTGTGTGTTCATGGGGCAGGCTTGTCTGCTTGCAGGATGAAAAACCCCAGATAAACTGGCGGAAAAAACACTACTGTCCACACCCAAGGACTCTTTTCTTTTGCTACCTCTAGTAATTCCTTCAAGTCCTCTCTCATAGCAATTTTTTCTCCTTTTAAATCATTCGTTCCTGCCACTACTATCATTTCTTTCACCCTCTGCTTTTGAGCTCTTATAGACTCACTTACATCCTTAATTTTCGCACCCAGTAAGTACAATTTTAACAAACTCTCATCTATTACACCTCTTACTAAAGAATCACCGTACACTCGCTCCATTTTTCTTACACTCCTGATCATATTCTTTTTTTTTATCAAACATTTGCTTTTTATTAGCTGATGCGCTCGGTAAACAATTTTGCAAACACTCCAGCTGCCGCTTCGCCCTATGTATCACTCCACGCAACCGTGCGATCTCACTCATTGCAACTAACTCTTCATTTTTTTTTATCCGTTAAACCATTCTCTCACTCTGTATTTTTACTTTCACTCTCACTTTCAACACCGCTCTCAAAGCTATCTGGTACTACATCACAAATTCCTATCATATCACTATTCTCTATCACATTTTGACTTTCAACAACAACATCAATCTCGCGACCTGAGACACACTTCAAATCTTTACTTTCCTTACACTTTTGGCACACATTCCCTCCACTATCATTATTGAACCAAGCTCCAACCGCTCTCCGCAAAGCGTACATCCTGCATACGTTACACTGAACAAACTTCCTTATGTTAACATTTTTGAACAAAGACAGCGATTTGGATGGCATTGTTTTTTTCTCATCGGTGCCATGTGCTACGCTATCTATCGTATCTTATCAAAATATTAATTTAAATAATGCAGAAAAACACCAAAGATCACACAAACACACTAATTTACCAAAAGTAAACAAAAAGTAAAAATTTTAAAAAAAGTAAAAGGAAAAAAAAATTTTTTTTTCCCTACACATGAAAGGCAGAAGAGCCTATAGCAAACAAATGGCATGTGTGTTCGGGGTGAGGAGAACAATAATCTATTGATATTTTTCTTGAACTGTTGAAGATTCTAGTTCTTTGGAAATACTTCATGGGGAGGAGGAGGGGAGAACATTCCAACAGAATGAAGGTGGAAGGAATGAAAAATGGCTGGGAGTAGCAGGATATGTGAGTGAATCTGGCTTAAAAATATCATTAATCACAGGGCCGCTGACAGGTGGTGACATCTGAGACTTTTGTCATGGGCCCAACTGTCAGGCCCCGATGTGTCACTGTTGGATTCTGAATATATAGAGATTGGAGTAATTATTATTTGCTTCAGAATCCAACATGATCTTCCATCACAAAGGTTAGACTTGTAAATATTATTTAATGTAAACAACTTATTTTACAATTTAATATTCATATAACTACTTTAATTTTGTCTAATATTTAATTATTTAACCAAAGATATATGTATCAATAATGAAAAGACCGTATTAAATATTATTAAGCTATTTTAATTATTACTATGTTAATATTATAAGAACTTGTATTTGATAATTTAACTGCGCATTAATTGAAATGTAAATATTCTCTATTTATTCCTGTTGGTAGAAGTTTAACGTTATGCAATAGCTCAATTTTATTATGTTTTGTTTTGTTGTCATGGAGACGCATGTAAGTAAGCGAGTGCGAGTTTTGAAACACCACATGAGGAGAAGGTTTATTGAAAAGAGTTTTAGAAAGAAATCACAAGAATAATTTAGGCGGGAAGAATGGATATAAAAAGGGAAGAACGCTGAAAATATCGAGAGATTAGATTAATTAAGAGAGAGAAAAAGGAGAGGATTGGCATTAGGTTGGAATCGGAGCATTCGGGAATCACAGTGCGATAATAGCGAGTCGGCAAGTCACTCAAGCAGCTAATAAAGTCTACTAGTCGAGAGGCGGTTAGCTAATAAATTGTAGAATAACAATTATAGCTACGGAAGACAACTGAGTGACTACTAAATAGACTAGCGATATTTGAGTTGAGATTCAATTTCAGGGCCGACCTTTCAAGGACATACAGAACCTTGAAGCAAAGCACAGAGTTATGAGCGAATAGTAGAGGCTGTAAAGTTGAAGTTTACCGGTAGCTGTGTTTAGAATTGTAGTGTCTAAAGAATTAATTGAATGCTGGAAGAGTGAACAACTGTGCATATAAAACCTCAAGTTAAGGAATTATTGTGTGTTGCCTTATTTCATGAGTGATCAGTAGTACTTTATGCAACAACGTTTGTTTATGTGTATTGTGACCGATGATTAATTCAGTTATTGCTTAGAAGATTTATTTTAATAAGTGAAGTTTACAGTTAAAAAAAAATGTTTGTGTGTAAGTTGATGAAGAAAGAAGATTATCGGTAAGATTATTCCAACCATTAATATTCCTATACAGAGAAGTGTGTGAGTTTTTTCATCCTAGAATTTCCTTATACTAACAGTAACTATTGTGGAGAATTAGCTGAAGTGTAAATTTAAAAGTGTTTGTTTGTGAAGAGGTGTTACTGCAATTTTATTGTATTTGGAACTTAAGGAACTGTGAGAAAACTGTAATAGAGATAGCAGAATTACCATTGTCTGAGTTTGTATGACTGTATTGTCAGGAAGGCTGAAGTGTTTCTAATAACTTAATTACCGATTTGAACTTAAGTGTAAAATTTGTGATTTTAAAATTAAATGTTTGTTTTTGTTAATCAAAAGTTGTATTTTGCCTGAATCTCTTTTACTGCACCATTCATAAAATATTCGAACCAAAGCGGACGAATTAAGTAAGTCAAATATACTCAGCATATTAATAACATATTAAGGAGAAATAGTTGAGGGTTGATTTTTCTTCAATTCTTGAACTAATTCAGATATAGTGGCGCAGTCAATAAATATAAATTTTCTCTATATTTGTATTAGAAATCAACTAGCAACTATTTTTTTGTTTAAGAACATCGTAGTGACTAACAAGTCGGATCCAAAGTATAGATTGAGACGAAGTAGGATCCAACATCACATAACTGTGTTTATAATGCATGGTTTTAATTCTTAATAATACAATAATGATAATGGCATATTGAGAATGATACTGTGTTTTGTTTTAGACAGACGGCTAAGCTCTTTAGTTCGCCGTGAGTGTCCGGAAGACACTGATTCTCTTGGCACGGATAGCTGTAGTTACAGCAGGTGATGATATCAATAGGCATTCATGCAAGGTTGTTGCAGTTGGCTGCACTAGCTAGTAATTGCATTCACAGTAGTGTTCCCTGCCAGAACGCTTCGTTCTTGTTAGTATTTTGATAGACAAAGGTTTTGTGATTGTTTATAAAGTTAGCAACTGTATGGTGTAGGCTGTGCACGAAAAAATAAAAGTATTCTTATTAATTTGATTTTTTAATTATTAAAATTATATTTTTAATAATAAAAATTTGACCAACAGAAATGTATCATCATAAATCTGGAAATCAAAAACGAAAGGAGAAACTTGTGGTCAGGGCCCCACTTTTTAAGTGGGGCCCGAACCACAGACTTGTCACGGGCCCGAAAATTTCTCTCGGCGGCCCTGATTAATCATGCCAATAATTTTGGTAAATTTTTTTGCCCATGGACGAGCCTTGATGTGTTTATATGTCATGCTTATAAATACATGGATCTGAAGAGCACATTGAAACTGAAATAATGTTTGGATATATTAGATTAACATTGATATAAAACAGACATTATTTGATATATTTCATCCATATAGCCATTTGGACAGCCTCTGTAGCTCACCTGATTGCAGTAGATGCCCTCTGGTTGGGGAAAAAATCCATCAAATCCCATCTATGATGAAAAGAATCTTTTATCAGAGCTTGTAAACTAAAGATTAGTTAGCTTATCTCATTATGAAGATAGTAGTGTTTTCCATCTGGAGACATATCAATACTTGAGGTAGCAATAAGCCATCAAAACTTTGAAATGTGGAAAGGCAGTGCTGAAGTAGATGATATTCGACCAAAAATGCTCAAATATTATTATTATTATTATTCAGGCCTCCATGGAGTCAAAAGACTCATCGTGGGAGGTCCTTCCTAAGAACATAAAGTCTGTCAAGACTCATCGAGGGGAGGTCCCCCCAAAGAAACACAAAGTCTATCATAAACTCCTTAAACTCAATGATCGTTCTCGCTCTCACCACTCCATCAGGCAATGCATTCCACTACTCAACCTCTTGCTCACAGTTTCCTTTTGTAACTTCCAGGGGAGTTCTTTCGCTTGTCATCACTCCTTCCTGCTGTCCAAGCGAAAGAACTCCCCAGTGTCAACCCTGTAAGTACCTCTCAACAGTTTAAAAGTTTCAATCATATCACCTCTTCTTCTTCTATCCACCAAACTCTGCAGTCCATATTCCCTCAGCCAATCTTCATAACTAATGTTGTACAGTCCTGAAACCATCTTTGTTATCCGCCTTTGTACCCTTTCCACAGTTAATTTATCCCCTTCAAATCCTGGGGACCAAATCTGAGAACAATAGTCAGTGTAGTCTGATCAGGGTCTTATATAACAGTATGATAACTCTTATCTCTGCAGGTCAGCATCCTTCTCATTATTGCAGCAATCCTCTGTGTTACCTTCACCACCTCTGCAATATGTCCCCTGAATTTCAGTTTTCTATCAGTCATCAACCCCACATCTCTTGTCTCCCCTTTATAACCTTTTACTGGCTCTTACTTTTACTTCATAAAATAAGTAATAAGATGATCTTCGTGAAGTAGTTGTTGGAAGTTTTTTCATTTGGTTATACTATAAATTAAAGATACCAAGAAATTATATACTTGGTTTAATCCTTTATCCAAGTGTAATCAAACAAAGTTTGCGCCTGAAGTATTTTCAGGACTGGGGAAACTCGTATATACAAGCTGATGACTTCACATCATGCAAAGCACATATCCTTAGTATGTATAATGATATGAATTATGGAAAGGGTCACAACCCAGACCGGTTTTGACCTTTATTGAGGTCTTGTCAGTGGGAGCCAGACCCAGAAAGATAGTAAGGTGTATCACCTTATTATAAAAATATTTTGAATCAGAGATATTTACAGAAATTTTTTTTTTTTACTCTCTGATCCAAAGCAGTTTAAGGATAAGGTGATACACCCTTGGCTACTTTTATATGGAAAATATATGACTTCTGCATTAATATAGCCTTGGTACTTTTCTGAGTCTGGCTACCAGAAAACAGTAAGTAGTGACCCTTCTCATAATGCATTGCAATATGCATGTCCATATGGAAATATGCTTTGCATTATGAGATACAGAGGTAACTGATGTGCAGTCAACAGCCTCTATATACAAATAGCTAGTTATGATGATGATACTCACATGCAAACTCTGTTTGCTTATGCTTAAATAAAGGATTAAACAAGAATATATTTTCTTGGCAAGTATAATTTTACTTCACAACAAAATGAAGAAAACTTTATATAGCTTTAAACATACATACCCTTGTTATCCCCCTCCCTTCAGCTTTTAACATTTACAGTAAAACTCTGCTAAATATATAAATAATAAAGCAACACGTAAATATTTTATTTAGCTTTCTTGCACCCAACACCACACATTTTCAAAATCATTCCATCTACTGACCTGGTTGGCAAGTGGTTAGTATATCCACTCTCCAACTAACAGGCTATGAATTCAAATCCTACTGTGAGCATGGACGTCTGTGAGATGAATTTCATCACCCAGTGCGAGACCACCAAGGCCTGAAGTGCCTTAAAGACTAAACATGAAACTTCAAGAACTTCGGGTCTCTAATAAGTAGGGTGGTGATCTCAGGTATCTGGATTATGTAAATACAAAAAAAATTAAATTAATAAAAACAGGAAAAAAAATCCTTAGCCAACCCACGTTAATAAATTATAGGTTTAGTTTTTCGTAGGTGGGAGTCACAAAAATATTTTCATCCTTGTTCATCACACTATAGGTTTTTTTTTTTCCTTTTTTCTGTTATTTCTTCTGTTATCAGTAATACTGTAGCTCATTTATCCCACCTACCTTTTTGAATAGGTTAGACTCAATTTCAATTCCTGTTATGTCATCCTCAGTTAACTAACACCAAAAATTTCTAGACAAAGTGAATTTACTAAGATCAAAACCTATTCCCCTTTAAATTCTTATACTGTACTAGTATCTGAATAACAAGTTCAAAAATAAGTTGACCAATTTTAGTCGTTATATGATTTTAACTAACATGTAGAATATAACACCATATAAAAACCTTAAAAAATGTGCTGAAAATAGCTGAACATGGTAATAGTGCTTCTGACAAATATTGCATTCTTATGGCATATTTTGAAACTGTTTGGCAAAGAAAGAAGTAAACAATCATTTCATATAGTTGTACAACTAGCATAAATGCATGGGATGATATTGTTATCTAGTTATATTTGTAATTTTTTTTACTATACATTTGTTTTTATTGCATCAATATTTATTTTGTAATGCATATGCTTACAACTTTATTATTATGTTTTAAATATTAAGCAGTTATCTAGTTGTATATTTCAGTTACCTTTACTGTTATATTATAGAGAGCTACTCTACACTATGCTCTAAAAATATCTTTATCAGGTGGATAATGTTATATACCTAATTCTCCTATTAAGGATTTTTTTGTTTATTTTTAATAATGATCCCATACATGAGAAGTTAAGGGACCTATAGGCATATCAGTATGGTGTGTGTGGGATGCAGATGATGATAAAAAAAAATAAAAATAAAAAATCAATGTACTTTTTTTTTCTGGAAGAATCGCAGGTTATGGTTTGGGGGTTCTTGAGGAAGCTGTTTCAGAGAACAGAGGTAGACGGAATAAAAGAGAATGAAAAGAATCAGGTTCAGTGTGTTTGCAGTTGCACAGTAAAGGGATGCTGGGCAGCCACTGTTCTTATATGAACAGGGCAACAGAAAGTGGAGGAATGTTAATTCTTCCACTTTCTGTTGCAACATGGAAGTTGTAGAATACACATGGTGTTGAAATACTGCACCTGTGAGATAGAAGCTGAAGTGAGTATATAAGAGACGGATCATCTATGAGCTTAACTGCATATTTCTAGATGGCATCAAGGATTTTAAGGAAAGTATTAGATCCACCACAACCACAAACATGTGAGTAGTATTCTAAACATGGATAGATTTGGGATTTGTATATAGTGAAGAGTTGGTTAAATGTAAAGTAGGCTCTTGAATGAAAGAGAATGGCAAGTTTCTTGAATGCTAAGAAGGCTATTGATGTGATGCGTTTATGCCAGGAAAGACTGAAGGTAAATGTTAGTCCAAGCCAAGAGATCTGATATTGTCTACTAATTTGTGTATTACTGTGTAGGTGACCTGGGATTTCTTTTGTGATAAAAAAACAAGACTATGTTTTGGTGACAATGAATGTGACAAGGTTCTTCTCGCTCCACTGAAGAATAGTATTTAGATCAATGTTTAAAGCACTAGTTGTAGATGATCTTATAGCCTGGGATGTCAGAGTACTGCATGGTTTGTCAAATGATGAGTGGAGAGTGTTATCATCTGCAAAGCTGTGAATAGGATTAGTGGATATTGAGTAGGTCATTTATGTACAGGAGAAAGAGAGAAGGTAATAAGACAGTCTTGAGACACTCGAGCATTGGTGGTAAAGTTCGAAGAGAGGAAGATATTTACCATGACTCACAGATAACAACCAGAGAGAGAGCTGGCCACTCAATTACAGAGGATGGCAAGGAGATTGAAGGATGGCAATTTGTTTAGTAGGCCTCGGGGCCACACACGGTCGAAAGCTTTGGAAATGTCAAGGTAGACAGCACAAGTTTCTCCAAACCTTTCCATGGTACGTGTCCAGTGGTGGGTGATGTAAGCAACAAGATTAGCTGTTGATCTTGAATGGTGAAATCCATACTAGTGCTCGCTGATTAATTCGTGGACCTCAAAGTAACACAGAAGTTGGCTATTGATGACTTTCTCCATTATTTTGGAGAGGATAGAAGTGATGCAATTGGTCAGCAGACTTCTATCACCTTTTTTTAGGATAGGATAGATATGAGATGGCTTCTATACTTTGGAAAAAGTACTAGATATGTATAATGAATATTACAGAGATGATGAAGGATGGGTGTTAGCTCTGTTTGAGAACAATTGGGTGAGATGCCATCAAGACCAGAAAATTCTTTAGTATCCATCTTATTTAATGCTTTTCTGATCAGTGCAGATTTGATATACAAGGTACGACAATTTAATTCCTGGAATGGACATGTAGTGTTATCTGTGTGGTCATCTGGTTGGAGTCATGTGAGTAATTGTCTTTGTGCATGTTTTAACTAATGCATGTGTAAACCTCAAGCCAATAGAGCCATTTGCTAGTTGGCTATTGCAAAAACAACAGAGATTTGCTTGTAAACTTTGGTGTAAAAATGTGTGTTCAAAATTTGAAGCAACACGTTAACATCAAATTTTGTGTGAAAATCAGCAAAACTGCTACTGAAACAGAGCTGTAGAAAGCGGCATATAGTGTGGATGCTCTGAAAAAGTCAAGAGTCTTTGAGTGGCATAAGAGATTCAAAGGTGGGTGAGAAGATGTGAACAATGATGATTTGGCTTCCCAGAAGTGGGAAGCCAAAAACAAAGATGACGGATGCAAATGTGAACAGAGTGCGATATCTGGTAGGGTCTGATAGAAGATTAAGTGTGCAATTAATTATCATTATTATTATTAAGAGAGACCTCCAGGGAGTCAGGGACTCATTGAGGTAGGCCACATACTACACACCAGCTATCATACTTATTCTCGAATTCATTCACACTGCTTGCACCTCACAATATCCATTCCAACCACAAACCACCTTATGAGAGAAAAATCTAGCCCTCACCCCCATCTTAGCAGTATTCATTCTCAGCTTCCAAGGATGTTTTCTTGTCCTTTCCCCACACTCAATAAATTGAAAAATTCCATCACTGAAATCCTGAATGACCTTTAGAGAAGTTTGTAAGTTTCAATCATATCACCCCCTCATTCTCCTGTTTGCTAGTGTCTGTAGTGTCAAATTCTCAATTTGTCTTCATAATCAGAATTCCATAATACTGATATCATTTTCATCCCTCTCCTTTGCACTCTCCCTCTCTCTCTCCAATATATCAGAATCACAATGGAAAGCAGGAGACCAGACCTGTGCACAATAGTGAGGTCTTGTCAACACCTTGTAAAGAGGCAAAATTACATCCTTATCTTTACATGTGAAGATATGTTTCAGCATTGCAATCATCTTTTGAGCTGTATTTGCAATTTTTGCTACATGGCTCCTGAACTTCAACTTCCTATCTACTAACACTCAAGATCCCTAGACTCATCAGTTTCTTCTAGCCTAATCCAACCAATAATACGACATTGGATATCTAATCACACCAAAGTGAATGACTTTACATTTACTGACATTGAACTGACATCCATTTTCCCATGCCCCCATTCCAGCCTATTCAAATCATTCTACAAGTGATGCATATCAGCAGCATTCCTGATTACCCTTCCTATCTTTGCAACATCAGCAAATAGGTGTATGTGTCTTGTCAAATCCATCCCAATATTATTAAGTACAGATTGAATAACAATGGACCTAGGACTGTTCCTTGTCGTAACCACTGATTTCCTTAAATCTTGCAGATTCACATCCCCGTATACCACTTTTTGATATCTGTCAGTCAGCCATCCTCTTATCCACACTAATATTCTATAACCCAAACCCATATTCTCCAATTTATGCAATAGTCTACCATGCTGCAGTCTCTCAAAAGCCTTAGCAAAATCCAAAAGTATCATGGTGTATCCATGATACTTTTGGATTTTGGATCCCCATGGTAACTTTGTCATAGAACATTGTTATATTGTTCTATAGGAATATTTCATAGCCATTTAAACTGAGATCATATGGGATTACATTCACATGTAATATATACTCATTAAAGCAAATAACATCAGCTTAATTTGCAAAGGCATTAAGTATGCCATTCTGTGGACATAAGGGTGATGGAATTGTACATGAAGATGAATGAAAGCAGGCTTTCTATAAATAAAATAAACTTTCTGTTTGTCAATGTTATTTTTATTTTTATTTTATTTTTTTATTATTATTATTATTTTTTTTTTTATAAAGGATTTGCAATTTGAAGTGATTACCATTTAGTCTTGAGCAGGATAAAATTGAATTTCATATTGAAAAGAAGAACATGTAATAAAGTTTTAAAGTGAATAAAACTTGAGCTCTCAGATGTGAACTGTAGACTAAAATACACAAAGACTATTGAAGAAAAAATGAAAGAGTTTGATAACAGGAACCAAACCTTGGAAATTCAGTGGCAAGCCCTGAAGAAAACTCTGATTGATTCAGCCAGAGAGGCATGTGGTGAGGTTGTCTGCAAGGATAGCAAAATCAGAACTCTATGGTGGACACAGGAAGTTAAAGAGGCAGTGAAGGATAAGAAGAAAGCATATCAAAAGTTCCTGGCAAATAAGTCAGCTTGTGCTCTTAGAGAATACAGAGACAAATGTAAGAAAACTAAACACTGTGTAAAACTAAACAAAAGTCATGGGAGGACTCTGGCAAGAACATTGAAAATAAATATCAAGAAAGTGGTAAGATATTCTGGAGGTTGTTGAAGAAGCTTAGCAATGGAGGAAAAAGTGTTGTAAAAAGAGTTAGAGATGATAAAGGTGACAAGAAAATGGGAGAAAAAATTATCCTTGATGTATGGAGTAATTACTTCGAAAAATTGCTAAATGAAACAAGCAGTGATAGCACAGTGGTAAAAAACACTCAACAGGCATGCAGTCAGGAATACATATCCATACTTGTAGAAAAAGCCATCAAAGGCCTGAAATGTGGAAAGGCAGCAGGAGTAGATGATATTCGGCCAGAAATGCTGAAGTATGGTGGTATAAAAGTCTGGCTGCATAGTTCAGAAAGCCTGGACAGAGGGACGAATTCCCAATGATTGGAGTAGAGCTCTCATAGTACTCATATATAAAAAAGGGAAATAAAACTGAATGTGAGAATTACAAAGACATTTCATTACTGAGAAGAATAGTGGAAGAAAAGCTTGGTGAAGAACATGATGGATTCAGGCCAAATAGAGGGGCTGTCAGGATCAGATCTTCACTTTACGACAAATAGTTGAGAAAGCATGGGAATATAACAAAGATCTATACTTAAGTTTTGTGAATCTGGAAAAGGCAGATAACAAGGTGCCAAGAGAGAAGCTATTCAATATGCTACAGTTATATGGTGTTAATGGGGCATTATATCAAGCAATACTTAGTCTGTATTTGAGTTGTAAGTCAGCAGTTAGAATTGAAGAAAGTACAGAGAGATGGTTTAATATTAAATCTGGTGTGAGACAAGGATGTACATTATCTATATGGATCACATTATGAAGCAAAGTGGTATTAAACATGATACCAAAATTGGAGATGTTAATATCAGCTCTTTGCTTTATGCAGACGATGTTATATTTCTAAATAAATCCGCTACAAGTCTGCAAGATTCCCTAACTAACTTGAATAACTGTTGTAATAGATATGGTATGAAGGTCAGCAATAAAAAGACACAAACAATGAAAATAGGCAGAATCGTTGAAAATGTCAACTATGTTTTGAACGGAGAACCTGTGGAAGAAGTAAAACATTTCTACTTAGGCACGATTTTTCCTGAAGATGGTAACTTAAATATGGAAATAGACAACAGAATCAACAAAGCTGGTATGGTAGGAAGTCAAGTGAATAAATTCATATGGAATAAAAGAGAAATTAGTTGGAACACTAAATCAGCTGTATACAAGACAGTGTTCAAACCAGTCTTAACTTATGGATCTGAGAGCTGGGTCAGAAGTAAAACACTTGACCAAAGACTAGAGACTGCAGATATGAGAGTCCTGAGAAAGATTAGAAGCGTGAACAGATGGCATCAGCAATATCATATTAAAAAAGAGGATATTAGGAAAGAACTAGACATTGTCGGCATCCAGGAATGCATTAGCAGAGCTAATCTCAGGTGGTATGGTCACTTAAATAGAATGGGTAAGGAAAGATTAGCAAAACAAGTGTTCTCTGCATGGTTGGCAGGAAAACGACCCGGAGGAAGACCAAGATATAGGTGGATTGATACGATACAAAGTGCCTTAGACAATATAAATATAAGATCTGATAATGATGGAGTCTTGGCAAGTAACAGACTGATTTGGAGGAAAATTGTAGATAGGAAGTTAGTAATGATGTAAATTTTTCATGTAGTACTATCATATCCTGTACACCCCTTGATGGTACATGGCAGGAATTTGATAATGATGATGATATGTTTTTAAAGTGAGTCCTGCTCATAAAAAGCTGTGATCTATAGTATTAATACAGTTGGTAAGGGGCCAGATAACCTCGACACTGTCTTCCAGAGGTGAAGTATGAAACTCTTTTCAAGTTATTTCAGATCTACAATAAGCAGGGTTGTATTCTCACACTAAGTAAAGAAATTCATCTCCCACCTAAAGACATTCATAAAACACCAATGCCTATAATTGTATTCACACCTATAACCACCTGATTGGACAGCAATTAAATTAACTATCTGGAAAATAAGGCTAGATAACATAAAGTAATCATTTTCAAGTTCTCAGGTAAATATGCTGTGCTTGATGGATGCTGTTGATCTTCTGAATGAAATATTGAAGGTCATTCTCTGAACCAGAAGAGTCAGCAAACCATAATGAAAGACCAAAGAAGAGACTGAGAAAATGGTAGTAAAATTGTGTTTAAAATGAAACATATGGAAATTGGGCCATCTCTGGAGAAATAGGGTTGTGCAGGGATACTAAAGATCTGTTAATGTGCAACATAAAGTCTCTCACAGTCAAGTTATCCATCTTCCAGCAGTATAGCCTGTTTCCACAAACAGGGCTCTGGCAAACCTGGTAAGCATTGCCACTGCGAAGGCATAGCTTCCCTAGTTGGAGGAAATGCCATCTTAACCTACAGGTGGTAAATGTCTTTCATCACCCAGTGAAATACCACCACCTTGCTTATTAGAGATCTAAAGTGGCTGCAATCATGATTGATTACTAGAGAAAGTGTTCTGATTTATTTCTGCACTCCCTCAACTCTTCTCACATGCAATGAGAGAGTACCCTCAATAACATGCCAATCATACTGTGTGTGTGTGGGGGGGGAGACTCTGTCCCATTTGAGGGTACAACAGTAAAACGGTTCTGCAGGTCATGACTGGAGGAAAACCAAATACACTGTTTGGGTGGTATGTTAGTTAGCCTGTCATCTATCACTGCATGCGATATTTCCTTTTTATCTCTTCCTCACCACATACAATGGATCACAATCCAAAGAAATGCAACTTTACTGAGGATCATAAAAATTCTACCACAAAAAATATTTTTTAAAAATCATAAAAAAAATTTTAAATCAAACCCCCTCCCCCCCCAAAAAAAGTTTCTGCAGCCACTTAATCAACATCCACAGCCACAGCAACATAAACGATGTGCATCACCACCAGAATTACCATTCTTATCAGAACCCCAACTAGCAACCTCAACACAAATTGTCCATTTCAACTACACAAAGAACTACATATTATGTAGTTTTTTCTGCCACAATTGTCTGGGCAGCAGTTGTCTATTCATCAGAACTGAAATCCCCCACTTTGATCTGCTTTGTCTTTAAATATTCCTACCAAACAACCTGCCCTTTTCATATGCACCATCTCTCTCTCTATTGCTATCCAAACTCTGTTAACCACACTGATCTTTTCAACTATCTCTTTCTAAAACTTGATTTTCTACTTAAGTATAAAGAGCTAATAAGCTTCTTTTCGGCAATGAAAACATTACCAAAATTAAGGGGATATTAAATCCCACATAGTTTTAAAACCGAATAAGAAACTCAAAGATTGGAATCAGAGAGTTTCTTGCCGAATATAGTAAACTATAAAGTATCGGCGACACTAGCATTAGCCAATGCAAGTGATCCTAGTACGTAGTATAATCTCGGGCAACTCGTTAAAAACACATTTCCTAGGAAATGTATGCTGTTATTACATTATGGAAAGAGGTCACTACCCAGACCAGTTTCAGCCTTTTTTGAGGCTTCATCAGTGAGTAGCTTAGACCTAATACCGAAGTGTATAGCGAAAAGAACTTATATACTCTGCGAACGAGTTTTCCAAGTAGGTGCAACCATTAAGTTGCTTAAGTATAAAGAGCTAATAAGCTTCATTTCGGCAATGAAAACATTACTAAAATTAAGGGGATATTAAATCCCACATAGTTTTAAAACCGAATAAGAAACTCAAAGATTGGAATCAGAGAGTTTCTTGCCGAATATAGTAAACTATAAAGTATTGCCCAAGATTGTACTACGTACTAGGATCACTTGCATTGGCTAACGCTAGTGTCGCCGATACTTTATAGTTTACTATATTCGGCAAGAAACTCTCTGATTCCAATCTTTGAGTTTCTTATTCGGTTTTAAAACTATGTGGGATTTAATATCCCCTTAATTTTAGTAATGTTTTCATTGCCGAAATGAAGCTTATTAGCTCTTTATACTTAAGTAACTTAATGGTTGCACCTACTTGGAAAACTCGTTCGCAGAGTATATAAGTTCTTTTTGCTATACACTTCGGTATTAGGTCTAGCTACTCACTGATGAAGCCTCAAAAAAGGCTGAAACCGGTCTGGGTAGTGACCTCCCTCCATAATGTAATAACAGCATACATTTCCTAGGAAATGTGTTTTTACATTATGGAAAATACCTAAGAATAGCGATCTGAACTTTACTCACCTTTGCAACGAGTTGCCCGAGATTGTACTACGTACTAGGATCACTTGCATTGGCTAACGCTAGTGTCACCGATACTTTATAGTTTACTATATTCGGCAAGAAACTCTCTGATTCCAATCTTTGAGTTTCTTATTCGGTTTTAAAACTATGTGGGATTTAATATCCCCTTAATTTTAGTAATGTTTTCATTGCCGAAATGAAGCTTATTAGCTCTTTATACTTAAGCAACTTAATGGTTGCACCTACTTGGAAAACTCGTTCGCAGAGTATATAAGTTCTTTTCGCTATACACTTCGGTATTAGGTCTAGCTACTCACTGATGAAGCCTCAAAAAAGGCTGAAACCGGTCTGGGTAGTGACCTCCCTCCATAATGTAATAACAGCATACATTTCCTAGGAAATGTGTTTTTACATTATGGAAAATACCTAAGAATAGCGATCTGAACTTTACTCACCTTTGCAACGAGTTGCCCGAGATTGTACTACGTACTAGGATCACTTGCACTGGCTAATGCTAGTGTCGCCGATACTTTATAGTTTACTATATTCGGCAAGAAACTCTCTGATTCCAATCTTTGAGTTTCTTATTCGGTTTTAAAACTATGTGGGATTTAATATCCCCTTAATTTTAGTATTGATTTTCTACAGTAGAAATTCACTAATAGTGAAGTTATCCTTCTTGGGAACTTCAATCTCCACAACTCACATTAGCTTCTCTTCTCCAGTTTCACTAATCAAAGCAGGCAGAGAAGCTGAGGTGTTTGCCATTAGCAATGGCCTGTCACAGATTATCAATCTCTGTACCAGAATACCTGACAACCCCATCCCACAATTTGTGTCCTTTTGGCACTATAAGGGCACTAAATGGAATGTCTTCCACCATGATCTGTATACTGCTTCAGTTCTTTTAACTCAAACACCTACTACATCAGTTATTCTGCTCACAGAGAATAATAGAAATCATCCTCACAGGTATGAAGACCTTCATCCCTTATTCCACTGCAAATTAACAGCCAACATCCAAGCTTTGATATTCCAAAAAGTGCACCAATGCAGTAAAAATCTGTGCATACCACAAATGGCTAAAGACCAAAACTTCAGCTGCTCACTCCCCTATATTGCAACTTGCAACAGCTGTAAAAGAATCATCAACAAATCAGACTTTGAAAGGGCCAAATGCTGCAAATCACCTCCTGCCCAAATAGTAGTCATCCTTATGGTCTCTTGCTAAAGCCATTCATTGCAACTTTTGTACATCCAGGTGGTACTGTAGTTCATCATCATGCGTATCAAGGATTTAGGCCTAGCATGGCCTGTTCTGGCCTTAGAAGTCATCGTTGAATCGTTTAAGAGGACGTCCTGGTTTTCTTTTTCCTAATGGCTTGTACTTTAAGGCATGTTTTGGTAATCTTTCTGTTTTCATTCTTTGAACGTGTTCCATCCATTTATGTTTATATTTTTTAATTTTTTCTATTACTGGTTCTTGGTTTAATTCTTTCATAATATCTTCGTTTCTTTTGTGATCAAATAGGGTATACTTTGCAGTTTTTCTCATAAACTTCATTTCTGCTGCTACAAATCTTTGTTTGTCTTTTTGTTTTATTGTCCAGATTTCGCTTCCATACATTAAGACTGGTAAGGCTAATGTATTGTATACTTTTAGTCTGGTTTGTTTTTGAACTAGGTTTGGTTTAAATATAGAGTTAATTACACCTGTTATTTTTAAATATTTTGCAATTTTTACGTTTATATCTTTTTCATTTTCATATGTGATCATACATCCTAGGTAGTTAAATGAATTCACCTATTCTAAGATCTTGTTATCTATTACTATTTTAGTTTTTGCTGGATCTTGTCCTTTAAAGGCCCATAGTTTTTGATTTTTCTGTTGATATTATTATATCATAATCTTTGGATATCTCATTTAGATCTAAAATAGCTTTCTGTAAGTTATCTTCAGAATTTGTAATTATTATTTGGTCGTCAGCAAAGAGGAGAGTGTTTAAGTTAACTGTAGGTGAAAGTTTAATTCCTTGATGTAAATTTTTACTCCATTTTATTATTATTTCATTTAAGTAGATATTAAAAAGAGTTGCTGAGAGGGACATCCCTGTCGGACCCCTTGGTTTATCTCTCTCGTATATGATAGCTCGTGATTTAATCTTATTTGTATTTGATTATTTTCATATATACTTGTGATAGCTTTTAGGATATTATTTGGTATTTGTCTTTCTTTTAATATGTTAAATAATATGTTTCTTTTAACTTCTACTGTAGTTACCTCACCTAAAGATAAGGCCAACAAACAGGAATCACTTTTCCCTACCAACTGTTATAAATTTAGTTTAATCCTTTATCCAAGTGTGAGCAAACAAAGTTTATGCCTGAAAGTATCTTCAGGACTGGGGTAAGGTAGTACAACACTGGGAAACTCGTTGCAAAGGTGGAGCAAGCTAACATCACTCCTATCTCAGTATCTCCCATTATACATATCCACAAGGAGATGCGGATATGTATAATGTTATGCATTAAGGGGAGGGCCGCTACCCAGACTAGTTTTTCGACCTTTATTGAGGTCTCTTCAGTGGGAACCAGGCCCAGAGTTGGAGATACCATACAGAAGCATTAGCAAGGTCATCTCTACCTATAGGCGTTGCCAAAGGGTGTTCCCCTTTTTATTAAATTACTCTGGATTTAGAGAAAGATGTTGAAAGTTTATTTTTCACTTGGTTAAACTATAATAAATTTAGTTTAATCCTTTATCCAAGTGTGAGCAAACAAAGTTTGCACCTGAAAGTATCTTTGGGACTGGGGTAAGGTAGTACAACACTGGGCAACATTAAGTGGCCCTTCCCTTAATGCATAGCATTATACATATCCGCAAGATGTGTTTTGCATTATGGGAGATACTGAGATAGGAGTGATGTTAGCTTGCTCCACCTTTGCAACGAGTTTCCCGGTGTTGTACTACCTTACCCCAGTCCTGAAGATACTTTCAGGTGCAAACTTTGTTTGCTCACACTTGGATAAAGGATTAAACTAAATTTATTATAGTCTAACCAAGTGAAAAATAAACTTTCAACATCTACCAACTGTTGCACTGATGACCTATTCAAAATTCCCTCCACTCCACCAAGATATGCTTATCACCTACAGTCTTCTGCCAGAAAGAGATCTGAAGAATCAATAATAACCTTAACACAAACAAGGAGGCAACTGATCCTAAAGGTATCCCACCTATTGTTAAAAAATTTTGCTCCAGAATGAACATTTGTTCTGTATTGCCTCTTCAATCTATTCTATTTAACTGCCATCTATCCTACAACATGGAAACAGGCCTATATCCAGCCTATTCCAAAGAAGGTCATAAAAATCATACAATTGCTCTCATTTCGGTTCTCTGTAAAATTATGGAAAAGGTCATCAACAACCAACTCTTGAAACATCTAGAGACCTACCTACTCACTAACTAGCAGTATGGATTCTGCCACTTGCAATCTACAGCTGATCTTCTAGCTTTCACCAACTATATCTGAACTCAAACAATGGAAAAATTTGGAGGAACTCACATGGTTGCTCTCGACATTACTAAGGCATTTGATTGGGTTTGGCACAAGGGTCTACTTAGCAAATGACCATCCTATGGGATGTCTTCCACACTGCAACTGGATCACCAATTTTCTCACTGTTTGCACACTACATGTCATGGGGGATTGTATTCTCTATTCAGATTTCGCCACCAATGCAGGAGTACCCAAGGTTCTATTCTTTCACCCCCTCTCTTCCTCTTGTATATAAATGACCTACTCTCATAGACTAACAATCCTATCCATAGCTTTGCTGATGACAGTATACTCCATTCCTCCTTTTCATTTGACAAACCTTGTAGTGCTCAAGTATTAGAATTCTCAAGTTGCACCATGATAAATGGCCTGAACTCCAATCTCCTAGCTATATCCCAATGGGACCAAGACAATATTGAAGTCTACAAGACAACCTTGTAGACTTTAATGCCACTAAAACTCAGTCTTGTCAGATCCCTCAAACGAAAGAGCTTGCATCCCACCTTACCTTCAAATGATACCCAGATATCCAAATATGATCATATTTCCCTTCTTGGACTGACCTACACTTCTGATCTTTCCTGGCATAAACACATTTCATTTCTAGCTTCAGAAGCTGCTAAAAAACTTGATGTACTTTTTCACAGAAGATACTACTTCACAGCTGCTAACTCTATACAAATTCCAAATCTGCCCAACCATATAATATTGTTCCCATATTTTGGGTGATGTGCCAAAATCCTCTCTAAGACTGCTCGATTCTATCAAGAAAAGGGCAACTGGATTGTCCTATTCTATCAAGAAAAGGACAATCCAGTTAATTAATGATCCCTCTCTCTCACAGATGTTCAGTTTCTGTCTTGTACCTCTTATACAGATACTTTCATGGACAATGCTCTGATGAATTGGCCATCTACTTCCTTCCAAAATCATTACACCAAGAGCCACTTCTAACTATTACTAACTGAACCAACTTCACCGCCTCCTCTTTCATTCCATCTACTTCTTCTCTCATAATAAGGTGCAAGATCTTTTGGCAATTCGTATATGAAAATATGACTTCTGCATTTCTTCAACCTTAGTATCGCCTCTGGGTCTGGCTCCCACTGAAGAGACCTTAATCAAAGTCGAAACCAATCTGGGTAGTGACCCTTCTCATAATGCACAGCATTATACATGTCCACAAGGAGATGTGCTTTGCATTATGGGATACTAAGGCAAGTGATGTGAAGTCTTAGCTAACTTCTGCTCTTTTGAACAGTCACCCATCCCCATTCTGTCTTCCCTAAAGAATACAACTTCAACTGTTCAAAAAAAAAAAAAAAAAAAGTGAGCAGATTCCTCCATTCTTCTTATCCTCTTGCCCACACACAGCATTAATTTGCTTATAGGTTTTGTGATCTTTCATGTGTGGTATAATATAAAAAATAAATAAATACATAAAATATCCCAATTTCATAACAAATTCTGTAAGTATACTAATATCATTGGAAAATTTTTTGTTCAACACTTGAATAGTGTCCAGTCAAGGTATATTAGTAAACAATGATGTAACATCAACGTTTATCATTGTCATTCTGAGTTAATTTGGTTTTTATATATCATCCCTAGACATGAGAGGTCTCAAGACATATAACAGGTAAGGGCTAGTGATTAGAAAGAAGAAAGTAATCTGTTAACATGCTTCTTAAAGTACCAAATGACAGAGGGAAAATGACCAGCAGCTGGTCAGGGTTCATACATGAGTAGAAGATACTGGAGGCATGGTGGTGGGCTTTTCAGTGAAGCAGCATCTATGGAAATACTTAAAGAAAAGACAATTGATACAATCAATGCATTCTGAAAGAGATTTTTGATGTGTCATCAAAAACACAGATCAGAGCAAATGCTTGGATCAGGAAAGCAGAAGCAATAATCACACCATGAGACAGAGATACAAAAATCCCAAAGGTTATCCTAAATGGCACCATTGTAGTGCCATAGCTAATAAGAGGCAAGGAGGATGACAACCTAAACATGGTTGAGGCTAGGGTCAAATTGCCAAGAGGAAAGCTGGTGTCCATAGTGTATTTGGAGGGAAAGCTAATAAAGAAAAGGTCCAGGCTGCTAGAAAAAAGAAAGGGATTATATGAAATTCTGGTAGGTCGGGTAACAGTTTGCATTAGATCCATACTGACAACAAAGCTTTACTTGGTCTGTGAAGTTAGAGAAAGAGAGCAGTCAAAACCTGTGGATGTTGAAATCTCCAAGAAAGATTATCACAATTAGTAGAAGAATAAAAGCAGCAAATGAATGTAACAAAATGAGGTAAAAAAAAAAATCTTGAGCCAAAGGATTTCAGGTCTGACAACCTTTGGCATGGAATATCACAAAAGCACACCTCCCACCCTTTTGCAGAGGATGCATTGCTTACTGTGATCCTGTTTCACTTTTACTTTTTTTTTCAACAATAAAATAAACCTTAGAAAGCAAAGCATAGATGAATAATAAATTATGTATTCACATTTCTAAGACAGCTTATTTTTATTTTAAAAATTAACCAAGCAACAATTACTCTCAAAAATTAGTTTTATTACTAGTAAACTTACTTTCACAAGAAGAGCTTTCTTTTTAGAGTTTTCGGGAATATTCAATTTCAAGAAGCCAAAAAAACGACTAAAAACAAATAAGATATTATTTCTGAGTAAAAAGATAACAGTGAAATATTCTGTAATATGAAAAAATAAAAAATAATATATATATAGCAAAAGATTCTTTCAAGTTTGTATTTGCTATTATGAAGCATAACAGTTTCATTCCATCTAGTCCTGTGCAAAGTATCCACAAGGCATTGTCACTATTATGCTTCATCACAGCAAATACAAACTTGAATGACCCTTTTTAGATTCAGCAGCAGATTTTTTAAAAAAAAAACATAATCTTAATAAATATGGTTCTGTTAAACTTCCCAAGATTTTGGAAACTAATTCTTAGGCCTTCTGCCAAACTGCTAAGGCTAGCCAACAGCACCCATAGCAGGCATCCTCTCATAGGACTTTAGGCTTTAAATAGTCTAATATCTTCTCCTTATTGTTTTGTGTTTGTTATTAACAATTGTAATATTGTATCCCTGAAGATGTCTCTGTAGAGATAAAATATTGGAACAGTTGAACCTGCCGTTTAAATATTTCTCTTTATTATTATTATTACATGACACCTCCAGCACCGTTGTGCTTATTCATTCCATTAAATTTTAGTATGAGTGTAAACATCTGAACCAAAACACATTTATATAACATGTGATTTTTTTCTTTAATCTGCTTCTGCTTATATTAATGCATTTCTTACAAAGTCAATGTAAACTGTTTTCACTTACAGTTGTTCAGAGAAATGAGATTTTAAGTCAGAGCTGAGATTGAAATTTTTATTGATGAAATTAAGATGAAACAAAATGAAGAATATACACCTGCCACTAATCAAAACTTATTACATAATCTGATTAATAATGGTTTCTGATGCATTCACAATTTAAATTTTATGTAGATGAATTTTATAATACAGTAATGGAATATGTACAAGAATGGACTTATCCTTTCAAAATAATTTTATTCTATGTCCTAGACAGTACTAAGTAAAACTATAGAGTGGAAATGCAATCACTAACTTGACAACTATTAATTCAGTTTCCACATTAACACAAGTCATGGAGCAATATTATTTAATGCAGGGGTTCTCAACCTTTTCTTAGTGGCATACCACTACATTTAATTCAAGCACGATTTATTGATCCCAGGGGCAAAATGAGCATTTCTCTATAACACTAGTGATTTATTTAGTTATTTATTATTTTATTCAGATATTTATTGGAGAAACAGATACTCTTTGAATCTATTCAATGGATTGTTCTGTAAAATGTGCAATTTTTAAAAATTAAAATAATAATGAGTGAACACATAAACAAATTTTGACAAACTGATATTCCTGATAATGGTACTCCAGTTCTCAAATAAACTTACAATCAGTACAAGCTATAAATGTAACATATTTTTAATTACAGAACCCACATTCTTGTTTCAGTGTGAAGGTTGTGCTTGTTTAGCTAAACACACCTTCTTAATGTCTGGTTTCAATTGACTTAATTTGAGTCTTAAATCGAGTTCAATATTCAACTTATTCCTGTACTTGTTTTTGATATAAATGAGAGAAGAAAACCCACGTTCACAAAAGTAAGTATTTACAAACACCAACAGAAATTTTACGGCTTTTTCTGAGATCATTGGATATTCATTTCTTCTTGCCAACCAGAAGTCTGTTAAATCCACCCTCTTAATCATTTGCTTGAGAATTCTGTCGAAGGAGAGCTTGATCAGTTCATCTTTCTCGGAAGGAGTTAATGTTTCTGGTAAGGTGCCATCAACAGAAAACGGCTCTCTAATCCAAAATTCTGAAGCCAGGGTTTCGGGGAAGTATTCCTTGAAATCAGTGATTAGACTCCCAAGATGCTTCTTTATATTCACTGCCAGTTCAGTATGAAGAAGAATTTCATTCTTAGTTAAGAAAGCATCCAACAATGGAAAAGAACACATGTTTCCAGTATCGATTTCTTTAATGATGAAGCCAAGTTTTTTCCTAAGAGCTGCAGTTTTATCCTGTACTAAGAATAAGGAAGTATGTGCACCCTGCAAGTTTGTGTTCAGCTGGTTGAGGTGGCAAAATAAATCTGCCAGGTAAGCTAACTGGGCAAGCTACAGTTCATCAGTGAAATAATTCAAGTCTGAGTCTGAGGGTTTGTCAGAGAGAAAAATCTGCACTTCTGAATGAAGTTCAAACAGGCAGCTCAATACATTTCCCCTCGACAGCCACCTAACTTCAGTGTGAAGTAAAAGAGAATCATGTTCAGCACCCATTTCATTGCACAAAATGGAAAATAGTCGTGAATTCATAGCTCTGGACTTAATGATGTTAACAATTCTCACACTTTCATTCAAAACTGTCTTCAGAGCAACAGGCATATTTCTTGCGGCTAAAGCCTCACGGTGAATAATACAATGTACAAATTTTGCTTGTGGAGCTTCTTCTTTAATTTTTGCAACAATGCCACTGTTTCCCAGCCATTGCACGTGCTGTATCAGAACAAATACCAACACATTTATTCCATTCTATATCACAGGGGCGAATGCTGGTCTTGAAATTCACGCTTGCTCTTGTTATCATTCAGGGAGTGAGAGGAGTGATTCAAGTCTGATTAGCGGAATAATGAATTACTGACCATTTAAACCTATATATTTAGAAATCTATGTACATTTAATCATACAAATACAGCATTTATTTTACAAACGATATTCTATCTTTTTCAATTTAGCTACTTGAATACAAATTCAACCCTATGGTTCTTCTTTATGAACTGGTCAATAACATCGTCATAAAAGGTTGTAACTTAATTTTCCCAAGCAACACACACACTTGTAAAGGCTGGCTGAAGCTCACTGGCTAGGGCTACTTTGACTGTGCATGGCCTGTGTTTAAGATGAAATGGCTATGCGCGGCCATTAAATCAGTGCTGCTGCGAGGACCTGGAAGCTCCGACAACCGAGCAAGCCAAGGTAGCTTTCACTAGACGAGCAAGCATCAGCCTTCAATACACAATGCAAAGCTCAATTATTGCGGTGCAAGTTAAGACATCTTCTGTCTACAAAAATAAAAGCCAAAATGGAATGCTTATAAATGCATACATTTATTAACAAATAAATATTACTTCTTTCTCAAGTAATGAGCTTGCGCAGCAAGCACAGCAAGTGGTGAATGTGGCAGTCGTGTTTAGTTAGGCTTGAAAACGTAGTTTTAAATTTAAGTATAGTGTGGCTTTTTGTCTCAAATTGTGCTGCAGTTGTGCATCGGTTAGATACAAGTGTCCTTCAGTGGCGTTATTGTTTCACTACTTCAACGTGTAACAAGAAACGTACGTCAGTGGCGCACAAAACTTCTACTTCTACATGAAAGGCTGGCTAAGCGTTAGATTTTTCGCAATGGATGCATTGCGGAAACTGCTACATGTATGCGCCGAAGAATGTGAAGGATCTGTAGTCGGTCTGGCTAAATGAGAACAACGAAAATGTCGACATATGCGAGAAGTGTTGGGATAGGCTGGAGTGTTTAGGAATGGAAGCTGACATCGGGACTGTAGCGGAAGAACTTCGGCGGGAGTTCATGAAAATTAAAAATGACCATCTTCTGCATGAGGAATTGGAAGTGCTCAGTAAGGAGATACTGGAAGTTAAAACTGAGTTTAATGTGCTAAACAGAGAAATTAGGACTATAGAGATTACTTTAGCTGAAGTAACTAGAACAGGATTACATATGGGTGAGTCTTTGGTGAATGATGAAGTAATAACTAGTATGGGAGTGATTGGGAGTCAACAAAATAAAACTACAATGGTCTAGAAGAAACGAGATGTCGTGAAAGTGGGGGGGGGGGGTAAGTAAAAGAGCACTGAGTAATGAAACTGAGCATAGAAAATGAGTCCATGAGTGATGCTTGTGTGGATTTGAATGAAGTTAAGAGTGGTAAAATATATGGTGATTCTATGATTAAGGGTATGGGGAGCGGTATGCCTGAGGAGTGCTTGGCTGGTGGGACAATAGAAAGAGTGGCTTTAGCAATAAAGAGAGGGCACGATGCAGACAAGATGATAGTTATGGTGGGTACAAATGACCTGAGTGGTGGTATAAATCAGGTAGCAAAAGATTTAAGAACATTGTTAGATATTGTGAAGAGGAAAAGTGTTAATGGGAGGATAGTGTGCGTGCTGCCTCTTTTTGACAATTACGAGTTAAGTAGACGAGCGATGATAATGAATGATATGATTGCAAGAATGTGCAAAAAAAAGGTCTGGAATTTATTGATGTCTGAAGTGTGTTTGAAGGAAAAAGAGAGTTGTATGCTAGAGATGGGCTGCATCTGAACATGGAAGGACAAACGATTGAAGAAGTTACTGTTTTCTGAACAAGTTGAAGTAATTGGCAGGGAAACTAATATTGAAAAGTAGATGAGTTAAGTAGACGAGCGATGATAATGAATGATATGATTGCAAGAATGTGCAAAAAAAGAGGTCTGGAATTTATTGATGTCTGAAGTGTGTTTGAAGGAAAAAGACAGTTGTATGCGAGAGATGGGCTGCATCTGAACATGGAAGGACATAAGCGATTGAAGAAGTTACTGTTTTCTGAACAAGTTGAAGTAATTGGGCAGGGAAACTAATATTGAAAAAGTTGAGTGTAAGAGAGAGAAACTTTAGTAGCGGTGATTGTATATTTATTGATCCTTATTCGTAGAATAAATTGCAGAAGAGAGGGAATAAAAATCGGCAAGGGACTACTGAAATTAATGACTTGTATATCAGTTCTAAAGCCAGTACAAGAACTAGAGGAAATCTGCAATTTTTGTACACTAATGCAAGAAGCATTCGAAATAAGAGAGAAGAATTTTTGGCATTAGTCAGTGCAATCTCACCAAAAGTTGTAGGCATTAGTGAAACTTGGCTGTCAGCAGAAGATGTGGTCACTGGAATTGAATGTGATGGGTACAGTGTTTTCAGGAAGGATAGAGGACTTGTATATCAGTTCTAAAGCCAGTACAAGAACTAGAGGAAATCTGCAATTTTTGTACACTAATGCAAGAAGCATTCGAAATAAGAGAGAAGAATTTTTGGCATTAGTCAGTGCAATCTCACCAAAAGTTGTAGGCATTAGTGAAACTTGGCTGTCAGCAGAAGATGTGGTCACTGGAATTGAATGTGATGGGTACAGTGTTTTCAGGAAGGATAGAGAAGATAGAACAGGAGGAGGAGGAGGACTGTTGATGACAGCTGATGTGTTGCAGTCAAAGAAAGTAGTATATCAAGATGATAGACATGTGAATGAGAGTTCATTCGAGGTGGTGTGAAATAGTAACCAACACAACCAAATATACAGTTGGATGCTGCTATAGGCCAGAGGGTACAGGGTGGGATATTGAATTCATGCATCAGCAAATTAGTGCAATGAGTGCAGGTTTAGTGATGGGGGGATTTTAATTATGGTAATATCAATTGGAAGGAGAAAATATCACGTAGCAAAAAGGAAATGGAGTTCATACATCTTCTACGAGATAATTACTTGAAACAGCACATAACTGAAGGGACACGTGGTATGAGAGTGTTAGACCTGGTTATTGGTTCAGAGGATATATGCATAAGTAAGGTGTCATCGTTACCTCCAATTAGTGAAAGCGATCATGACTTGGGAGGTTGCAAAATCTGTGGATTTTTCTGTTAAGAAGGGGGTATATACAGAACTACAGGTTAGGCAATTATAACAAGCTTCGAAGTGAGCTTGCAGCCATCCCATGGCAGAACATATTGCAGGGGAAAGATGTTAGTCAGTGCATGGGATAAAATCAGCAGGTATCTCAGGAAAGCAATATCAGATTGTGTCTCCAGGGTCAGGAAGACAAACAAGGTAGGCGTTAGATGGATGAGCAGTAGTATCAAGCTTGATCTGCAAAAAAAGAAAATGTTATGGAGAATGTACAAGGAGAAATGTGATCAGTACACCCATGAGCAGTAGAAGGTTACCAGCATAGTAAGAAAAGCTTAATCAGATTATGAGAAGACCTTAGTTAATGAGATCAAGGGTAATCCCAAAGAGTTATTCCGCTATGTGGCAAGTAAAAGGAAGAATGACTTCGGAAGGATAACTTTAGTGGGTGCTGATAGTATTGAGGTGACAAAATCAGATGTAATAGTCAAGTTAATGAGTGATCACGTTTCAAAAGTCCCAAGTGAGGATATCTCTGTACCTGTAGCAATAACTAATGTGAGAATTGAAGTTAAGAAATCAGAGGTATTTAATATATTGCAAAATTTAAATGCAAACACTGCTGTAGGTTTAGATAGAATATCAGCTCGGGTGTTGTGTGAATGTGCAAAGGAATTGTCAACCCCCTCTTAACTGGATATTTAACTTAAGTTTGAACTCTGGTATGGTCCCTAGGGAGTGGAAGTTAGGCAAAGTAGTTCCTCTGCATAAAGATGGCTCTAAAACTGCGGTAGTTAATTACAGACCAATCACCATCTTAGGAGTAGTGGTAAAAGTATTGGAAAAGTTGGTTAAAGACAAAATTCAAGAATGGGTGGATCAGGATATGATACTCTATAGAGGCCAACATGGTTTTGTTAAAGGTAGATCCTGCCTTAGCAATCTATTAACTTTTTATAATAGATTTGACATCTGAGTTGGACAAAGGAACTGGCTAAACAGTGGTACTTCTGGATTTTGCTAAGACCTTTTGACAGGATACCCCATGGAACACTGTTACGCAAATTGGAGCAGATGGGAATGGATACTAAATTGATGATATGGATAGGAAAATGGCTCAGGGAGAGATACCAGAAGGTGGTGTATGGAGGAGCAGAGTCCAGGATGAGGCAGGTGACCAGTGGTGTGCCTCAGGGCTCTGTGCTTGGGCCATTGCTGTTTAATTTGTATATAAATGATATAGGAAATGGTTTAAAGTGAGATATTCAGTTGTTTGCTGATGATGCAAAGTTGGGTAGTGCAATAAAAAATCAAGCTGATGTCGAAAGTTTGCCAGTTCAATGTGGAAAAGTGTAAAGTTATGCATTTTGGGATTAAAAGATTACCAGCTGTGTACTACATTGATGGAACAGTACTCCAAGAGATTGATGAGGCTAGAGACTTCGGGTGTTGGTAGATAGGGAGATGAAGTTCAGGGGAAACATTGCTAAGGTGTCCAAGATTGCACATAGGATTACTTGGTTGTTAAGGAACACACTGACGTCCAGAGATAAAGAGGTTATTATTCCCCTTTATAAAACGTTGATACTTCCACATTTGGATTACTGTGCTCAGGTCTGGTCACCTGGATTCCTTGGAGATGAGGAGGCTGTAGAGAGGGTTCAGAGAAGAGTGACTAAGTTGGTGAGTGATGTAAAAAATGCTCCCTACATTGATAGAATGAGAGCTTGTGGATTGAGGTTGGTTGATAGGCAGAGAAGAGGGGATATGATAGAAACATTTAAATTACTGAAAGGTTTTTATAGGATTGATGCAGGGGAAATGTTTCAGCTGTGTGATAGTGATGGAAGAACAAGAGGTCATCCCTGGAAATTAAAGAAGAGTGTGGTTAACAAGGGTGTGAGAACAAGGTTTTTTGCCTGGAGGGTGGTGAATGAGTGGAATTCATTGCCTGACTTAGTTGCGAGTTCTTCGTCTGTAAATGAATTCAAGAAGAGATATGACAGTTATTGTTTTGCTAGTTTGGGTCTCCCACAATGAGTCTATTGACTCTATGGAGATACCCGTAATAATAATAACAATAATAATGGAGAATTCACCCCTGCTACATCATTCATTTTCATAAATTGGTCTAATTTTGAAAATATTTCATTTGAGGTTGTTCGAGCAGGCAGTAGTTCACAAAACAAGAACTCTTCCTTCACTGTTTTCCCATCTATAAATCTTATATACGTAAGAAGATGGGCCATACTGGTAATGTCAGTAGTTTCATCCAATTGTATGGAAAAATATTTACTAGCCTAAATTTTTTTCTATTAACTGCTCCTTAACATTTGAAGACAAATCTGAAATTCTTTGTGATACGGTGTCATTGGATAATGAAATCATTTCAAGTTGTTTTGCTGCCTTTTCCCCCAAAATTATTCTAACCATATCTGTAGCTGCTGGTAATATTAATGACTTTCTGAATGTGTGAGGTTTTCCTGCCTTAGCTATTCTTAAACTGACTTCATAAGATTCTTCCAGAGCCTCCGTGTTAAATCTTGAAAATGAAGATATTTGTTTTTTCCTTGCTAACAAATCGGACAGTTTTCTCTGGAAATATTCCAAAGGTTTGTGTTTTAAATCGCCATGCTTGGTTTCAAAATTACATTGAAGAAGAGAAGGCTTCATTGAATGTTTTGATAGCATTTCATAACAAATCACACATTGGGGAACAGGTGCAGTTTCTTCTCCAATTTATGTGAAACCATATGATAAATAACTAAGATTATATTTACATTGTGCTGTACAGGGCTTTTTGTTGCATTCTTGTACAATGATGTCCTCCATCGGTTGTTTAGGATTCGAAGTAGTGGCTTCTGCACAGAGAAGAATTGTTTCCCCTGCTTACACTCATTTCTCCCTTCGATCTTTTTGAGGACCCGCTCGTTAACCACTTAAACATGTTCCAGTTTCTATCTTCTGGCACAAACTACATATAAATATGACAATTTTACAAATAAAATCTCACATTCAAAGACAATAATCTTACACCACTACTTTCTTAATTGTAACTGCGGCTCGAGGCTAAACAAACGACAATGGACAAACTGTTTCCCATTGTTGTCCGATCAAATATATTCGAGTTACTTTCTGTCATTGTCATTTGAATAATACTTATTAAATACAAATTGAACTTCCGTATTATTTTTGTATATTATTATACAAAAGTTTTTAATGATAATGTAAAATCTAATTGTTTTCATTTAATTGCATGAAATATTTTAAGTAGAACTGTTAAATATTTGTGCATACATTTTTAATTCTCAACTCATGTTGCGAGTAAAAAAATATGTTAATTTACCCTTTTATTTTATACTCTGTTTTCATACCACCCGGCAGAAGCTAACGTACCACCAGTGGTATGCGTACCATAGGTTGAGAATCCCTGATTTAATGGACGCTACTACCTGAAATGTTTACCTGAAGAAAAAATTGCATTTTGACATGACTGTCAGACTTCCATTAGTGATAGATGAAAAGAAATTTTCCAACATTTTCATAATAAAAGCCTTTCTCTTGAAAATATAAAAACAATTGACTTTTATTTTGATGCTGGTCGTATCCACTGCTTCTGTATAAAGTTTTCTGTTGAGTGAATTTATTATGGAGCAAAGAGAAAAAGTGATTGCATATTGACACAATAAAATAATAACCAAAGTCAAAGGAATGAAATGGAATAATTTTACGAGTTTGTGCATAAAGAAAAAAATGATATCAGAAAGATATATTCTTTTGAAAAATGTATAAAAGACAAGAAGAGGCTATTTGCATCAACCACAATAGCAGAAGAACAGAAACTGTTGGGATTTCAAGTATAACAAGCTGATAAATTTTGAGCAACTTGACTACTTTTACTAAAAATTGCACTTAATTATTATTTAAAAAAAAAAAAATTTTTTTTCTTTTGCTTTATATACAGGGTGTCCCATAAATTTGTAAATATTTCAATAATTCATAAAATTCAGAAAAATTGGTATATCAGAGTGCGGTTTGCACAAAAGTGAATCGCAAGGAGAGGATTTTTTTGGGAGGGAAAAACAATTTAATTCAAAATTTCACTGATAGAGGGCAAAAGCAGTGAAGACAGTCAAGATGGCATTGCAAACTTATCAACATGCAGGAAACCTGTTAGATATTACTACAGTAATTACTCAGTGTATTCAGTGTTCAATGGCACAAGCAATTACATGCTGCAAACAGGTGAGAATGCCATTTATTGAAGCATAGAGGATATCTGGGTGGATGCAAGCAACTTCAGAAAATGGCATTCTCTGGGTACACTGGGGACTTTAAATAGCCCCACAACCAAAAATCTATTGGTGTCAAGTCCAGGGACCAAGGGGGCAACGTGGAGTTACGATTACAGCTGATAAGTCGTTCTTGACTAAATGTGTTGATGAGAAACTGCTTTATGGGAGATGGGATATGAGGTGGTGCCCCATCCTGCATGAATGCGACTGTGTGAAGAAAATTTATTTTCCCACAAGTATCGCACCACATTTTGCATAGCAGTTGCAAGTAGCGCTGTACGTTTACTGAGCACATCTTCCAGCCCCTTGCTGCACATAGCTATTCAAAGAAAAAGGGACCCACAATAATGGATGCAGTGACCACAGTGGGTCGCAGTGAATACAATGGCTCCTCTGAGTAGCATGCAGATTGTCCTGCACCCAATTCTACAGCTATGTGCATTAACTGTTCCATGCAATGAAAAATCCACTTTGTCCGTCCAGAAGATGTTGTCCAACCATTGTGGATCTTCTGTGACTTTTGTTCAACCTCACATTGAGAATTCCTCCCACTTAGCGGTATCACTTGGTAACGCTGGTGAAGAGATTGCAGCTTATATGGATACAAGTTTAACACACTATGCAGAATACGGACGTTTTCACTATGTGCCTGAGATTCTTGCAGCTTCCCATGCACTGCTTACACCACCCACTCATTCTGCCATTAGGCACTTATTTGCAATATCACAGTACTGGTAAGGGTTTTGGATAACACTGGTCTGCAGGTGCAAGGGCAATCTGACAAACTTCTAGATTCCTGAAAATGTCGTATTAGAGATTGTAGTCTGGCAGGAGTGATAAGACCTCCACCTTTCTTCATTAATTTCTGCATTAGAAACTTTCATAAAGCTTCTGCTGCTAATTCCCTGCTTGTGTAAAACAACTTCACTAACAATGTATTATCCACCAATGTCAGCATCACAGCAACAACCCTTTCTTTTCACAAAAACATTTATGTTCTTACCAACAACTGAGAATTTACATGCGTTCATTACGAGGTGCCAGCGGGACACACTGCATTTTATAGGACTCTCATTTGCACGTATCCCACAAATGAGGCATGTGGTACAGCACCTGCTATTGTGAAAATTTGAACTAAAATTTTTTCCCTGCCAAAAAAAAAAAAAAAAAAAAAAAAAAGAAATCCCCCTCCTTGCAGTTTACTTTCGAATACAAACTGCATTTTAATATACTGATTTTTCCTATTTTTATAAAATATTTACAAATTTATGTGACACCCTCTTGTCATAAATACTGTTATGACTTCCACACACCCTGGCGCTGCCCACGGATTCACACAAGCCCAGTTCCATTAGTGTCACTGTGCACAGTCAACATTTGCATGTTCATCATTAGAAAGAGAGAGGTCTAGCTGTATAGGTTAACACACAGTGGGGAGATTATGAAAACCATGTACCTGTAATAGCACTTCACAAGATTAAAATGCAGTCACCTGTTATTTTCAACATGCTAAAAACACTCAGGATCAGTAGAATGTGTTTGTTTGTGTGTCAGACTATTAACCATTATAACAATACAGAAGGTGTATCTGAGTGATCAGGTCAATTATACATCATTAGGATGTAACAGCTTGTGAGGGCTGTGAAGGCATGCCTCCACCATAATCCTATGAGAACACAAAAATTGATGTAGAGAGAGATGAATGTTTTGCAAAGAACAATGTCATGTGTACTAACTTATGACATAGGGTGAGAGCCTATCATCATTCTACTGGACACTTCCTAAAGCCCTAAGTTACATGACAGAGGGTGATAAAATCAAAGGCATTTCTCTGACATTATGCAAACGAGAGAGAGATATCCTCTTCAGAAATGAGATTTACACCACTGAAGAGTAATTTAACTGCCAAAATGATCAGGTATATGCCCTGGATAGTAGCACAGCATGTGCCATAGCACTCAGGATTCAAAGTGGTCATCACTCCACATCACTGATGGTTTAGTGGGGGGGGGGGGGGGGGGTTAGCATATCAGAAGGAATCCAAGTTGCATTTTCTGCAAGAAAGGGGGGGGTCAAAACTTCTGCCAAAGTGTATCAAGAAACCATGCTGGAGCCTGTGGTACAACCTCTGAACAACACCTTGTTTCACAGTAGGTAGTGAACCTTCCAACAGAGCTCAGCCCCAGCACACAAGGCTAGGGCCACAGAAGAGTGGTCGGAAGCAAATGCGCCTGACCACATATCACCTTTTGAATGGTCATCTGGAAGTCCTGATCTGAAACCATTAGACTTCAAATTGTGGTCAGAGCTTAAGTAGCCTGCAAGAATATGGTTCCTCAGCATCGCCAGTCTGAACGTGGATTTAGAATTAGCAGTGGCCATTTCTGTTGGATGGTGTGCATAATGCCATCAATACGTGGCCTCACAGACTTTGAGCATGTATGAAGGCAAAAGGGGGCATTTTGAACATCGAGTGCTGCTAAATGCATCTGCAACTTGCTTGTCAACGTTAGCTCACCCACAAAACAGGCTAAAAGTAACCTATTAGAGTGGAGACACTGGAGAAATTACTAAATAAAATAAGTTACAAGTATGATTTATCATACAATTCATTTTACTAGTACAGTGGTATCTCGCTAATCCGAACCTCTTTAGTCCGAACCCTCCAGTAATCCGAACTGCGGATTGAAAGAAAAATTTTTTTATTTATGACGTATTATTATTTTGTGTACTATTTTTTTTAATAATTATTATTTTAACTATTATTATTTATTTTATTATTATTGCAGTACAGTATAACTACGGTGATACACAAAAAGAGGAAATTCAAAATGTGCATAATTTGGTTAAAAATATAAATCCAGATATTGAAATTTCTCAAACAGATATTATGGAATGGATTAAGGGTAGAACTGAAAGTGAAATCGAAATGAAATCAGATGCTGAAATTATAAATATCACACTACAGAATGAATTAGATGACAATAAAGAACTTGAAGGAAAAAAAATAAAACGTGAAGGGCAGCTGACAGTTTTAATATGTGTATAGAATGGGCTAAGCAGAATGATACGCCATTCCACAAAATTTTATTGCTAATGCAGCTCCTAGAAGAAGCATTCGAAAAAGTTTAGCTTCCAAGAAGCCAAAGAAAATCAGTGACTTTTTTACAAAGAAATCAAAAAACTTTTTTTTTGTGTTATTTTGTGAAATTTTTTTTTGTGTTGTGTACCAGAAAGTGATATTTTTACACAAATTAATTTATGTAATGAACTATGCAATTTTATTAAATCAGAATCCTCAACAATGCAGATACATACAAACTAAATGTTTTACTAAAATAAACTTGTGTGCTGTATTAATTTTTATTTTTTACATTACAGTACAGTAGCTTTTTTTCTATCAGTTACTTCATTTATTTACAGAATTAAATTGATGTACCATTAGAATCAGATTATTTTTGTCTTAAACGCTAGTTATTGTTGTCTCTTGGGGGAAAATTCGTTAATCCGAACTTTTCGCTAATCCGAACGAGCACGATTATTATTAGTTCGGATTAGCGAGATACCACTGTATATTCAAAAATTATTTAGAAATTCTGAAAGCATAAATTTTGCGCACATCCAGCTTAGAGGGAACACTGGTAAGGAGTAAGTGAAGCAAACAAATCAGTTAATTATTAAGTGATCACTTTGCAAGGGTATATCATCCTGTTGGAGATATTGCACTAACAAGGGCTAATGTGGAAATACAGACAAATGAGCTGGAGTGTACAGAATATTGCAGAACCTTGATGTGAATACCAGGGTAAGAGCTACTTTAACAGCCATTAAAAGATCCAAATGGGAATGGGCAGGTCATATTGCAAGAAGTAACACTTAAAAATCGTCAAAGCTGATATCTGAATGGAATCCTAGAGATGGAAAGAGAGCTAGAGGAAGACCAAAAAAAAAAGACAGTGGGAGGATGAGATTAAAGACATGACTGGAATTCAGTGATAGAGAAAAACTCAAGCTAGATCAGAATGGAGTACTTTGGGGAGTACTTTTATTCAAGTGAACAGAAAATGTATAATTATCACGATGTGATTGCAGCTGTGGGATATTAGCGTGGGTATTACGAGTCAGCACTAGATAATTAGCAATGCCTTTGACCACATTGTTAAATTAACAATGAGTTGGTTCAGAGGGGTGGAAAGAAGAAAAATAGTTCCATTACATAAAGGAAGCTTCAAGACTGAGGTAGCAAATTATCAACAGATCAGCATTTCAGGTGAGGTGGTCAAGGTACTGAAGAAGTTGATTAAGAAAAAAATTAAGAAATGGGTACACAGTAATGCAGTACTTTTGTTATTTTTATATCTGGTCATCATACAAGAAAGGCCACAAGACTTATAGCACACTAGAGCCATGTATGGGTAAAAGGAATAGAAGAGTCTACACTGTTCCAAAGGACAGAAATAGATGGAATAAAAGAGGAGGCAGTGAGGTTGGTTTGGTGAGTAAGATGGACTATAAAAGATTGTTGTTAGCAGTGGCTCTTGTTTTAATGATTTTTGAGGAGAGTGGAGGAATAACAGTGGCCAATTCAGCACAGCACTGTCCATGAAAGTATCTGAAGAGACACAAGACAGAAACCGAATATCTAAGAGAGGACTGAAGGGTCTGTGAGAGAGGGATCATTCATTAATTAATGATCCAGAAGAGGTCAATCTGGACCTCTTCTGGACAGAATAGAGCAATCTTAGAGAGAATTTTGGTGTGCACCACCTCAAATATGGGAGCAATATTCCATGGCTGGGTAGATTTGGGGTTTATATTATTATATTATTATTATTATTATTATTTTGACACCTCCAGGGAGTCCAAAGACTCATCGAGGGAGAGTGTGCCGACAGCATCGAACGATTGGCCCCTTCCAACTACTAACCGCGCTCAAACTTACTTAACTGAGCCATTAGTAGCAGAGGCTCTACCAATCGACCAACCTTTGCCAGTTAGCAGCTGTGAAATAGTGTCTTGTGTGAAGTGTCTTGTGCAAAAAAGTACATCAAGTTTTTTGGTGGCTGCAGAAGCTATAGTTGAAATATGGTTGTACCCAGTGGAGAACTATGGAAATTTTAATGAAGGGCTCACATCACAAAAAAAAAAAAAAAAAAAAAAAGCAGTATTTCACACAAAAACTTTTATTAATACAGCTTGTGTACAAATTCCAATCAAAAAAGTATGAGAGGACAATCAACCTCTAAAGGCCATCATTTTTAAACAAATATTTCATGATCTAAACATGAAAAATTTGCACACAATCAACTGTGTTAATTTATCTTACATAAGAAAAACATTTTTTAAGTATCAAAATATAATAAGAATGAAATCTTTTTATAATCTTTTATAAAACTTTGATTGGCTACCAGAAGGGAGAAGGGTAAAGATAGCGCATACACTTATTTTATTTTCAAACTTGGACGCATTCGTTATAGAGGAGTTGAAACTATAATTCCAAATAATCTATACACTGCTGAATAGACTAATTTTTGTTAGGTTACCGTATGAGTTTGTCGCTTAATATGTTTCAAAAAAAATTTTTTTTTTGAAAAAATAAAAAAGTAAACAAGAACAAGAGACTCACAAATTTGAGAAAAATTTAACAAAGGGCTCGCACGAGCCCCTTATATCTCACCACTGGTTGTACCAGGAAAGATCAGAGGTGCAATTCAGTCCAAGAAGAGAAATCTGATCATGTTTGGATATTTCAGTATTAGTGAAGATAATTGGGAGGAATGGAGCACTTTCTTGCAAGAGATTAGACAGAACTAAGTTTTGTGGCATTGAAGTTTACAAGGTTGTCCTTGCCCAACTGGGATATAGCTAGGGAGATCTCAGCTCAGGGTCTAGGTCATGGTAAATCTTAAGGATTATTATACTTGAGCACTAACACGTTTGTCAAATGAAAAGAAGGAATGGAGCATACTGTAGTCAGCAAAGCTATGGATAGGATTGGAAGTCTGTGAGAGCAGGTTGTTTATATGCAAGAGGAAAAGAGTGGGTGAAAGAACAGAACCATGGAGGTATTCCTGTATTGGTGGGGGAAATCTAAGTAGAGTAAGCCGTCCCCCCATGACTTGTAGTCAGCGACCAGTGAGAAAATTGGTGATCCAGTTGCAGAGTGGGGAAGGCAGATCACAGAATGGCAGTATGGTGAGTATGCTCCTGTGCCAAACCCGATCAAATACCTTTGAAATATCGAGGGCAACCAGGTGAGTTTCTCCATATTTCTCCATATCTTGAGTCCATAGGTAGTGAAAGCAAGAGGATCAGCTGTAGATCGCAAGTGGTGGAATCCATACTGATCACTGATTAGTTGATATTTCTCTAGATGGTTCAAGAGGACCTTCTCCATAATTTTTGAGAGAACAGAAATGAGAGCAACTGGACGATAGTTCATTGGTTGACTTTTATCACCTTTCTTTGGGTTGGGCTGGATGTCGACCTGTTTACATGTTGCCAGGTAGATGCCAGTTGAATAAGATAGATTCAAGGTGATACATGATAGGTGTTAGTTCTGGGGCACAATTTTTTAACACAATAGGTGAGATACCATCAGGACCAGATGCCTTGCTTCTGTTCAGGTTGTTAAGGATTGTTCGGATTTCTTTTAGTCAGAAAACTATGGGAGCTGTTCTTTGTGGAGTGGAGGGAACTTTGCCTGGGTCATCAAATGCAGGAATTAGAAGAGAAGAGTGATACAAGTAAGTTGGTCTTGTCTTTTGGTGAGATGACTATAGTACCATCTGGATTTGAGAGTGGTGGAAACCTGGGTGGACAGAAGTTGTGCCAAATGGCCTTGGCAAGAGAACAGAAGGAGTGATTGCCATTTGGGCAGGAGGCAAGTGTTATTTGGTCTGAGCATATGTTTGGATCAGAAGAACTGAAGCAGCAGTTGGACCATGGGAAGGAGGAATAGAAGTCATGGAGGTCCTCTCAGTTGGTACCCTTGTGGGGCCAAAGGATAGAAGACTGTGAAGTGGTGGATGAAAGTTGTTCTATTGCAAAAGAAACTTGTGTGAGGTTGTGATCCAAATCACCAAGAGAACTGATAACCACAGTATACCTGGAAAGGGAGCTTCTTAGGAAGAGGTCAACTGTGTTGGCAAATTGGATGGAGTCTGGTATTCTGATGGGAAGATTAATAATCTGAAATAGATCATTGTTGATGGTGAACACCTCAATCCTTGCCTGCTTGATCAGTGAAACTGGAGAATGGGAGCCAATATGAGCTGTGGATATTGAAGTTCCCAAGAAGGATGACTTCACTATTGAAGTACTTAGACTGTAGAAAGTCAAGCTTTAGAGAAAGAAAGTTGAAGAGGTCAGTTGAAGAGTGGTCGATGGAGTTTGGAGAGAGTAAAAGAGTGAGCATATGAAAAGGGCAGGTTAATTTGGTAGAGAAATTTTGAGCAGATCAAATAGTGGGGATTCAAAGATTTGCAGTCTCTGGCATGGTCGGATACCACAACAAAATTTGGTTCTCACAAATGCACAAGTGCCACCCTTGTGGCAGAAAGAGCTGTGTAATGCGTAGTACTAAAACTGTACGGTGGCTGGTGATGTTACCAGTTGGGGTTCTGAAAGGAATAGTAGTTCTGGTTTAGATGACTGTAGGTGGTAGTGCACATCATTTATATTGCTGTGTAATTGATTGAACAAAAATTGATTGAACATGCAAACCGAATGGCCAACACCCGGCATCCTAAACAAATACTAAAATATAAGCCAAATGGAAAGAGAAGGCAGGGTAGACCTCAAAAGAAGGATATTGGATGGATAATGAGACCAGAACAGACCAATATGGTCTATACCCGTATTTTGTGTTATGATGATGAGTATGCATTGGAATAAAGAGAGAGCATTTGGTAATTTGAGTTCTTGAGAGATAACTATCTCAGGCAGCATGTAAAGTAGGGCATGTAAGGATCAAGAGTTTCAGATCTGATCATTTCATCACAGGATGTAATAATAAGTGTGGTTTTGCACTTTTCTCTAGTTGGTGAGAGTGATCATGAAGTAATCACCTGGATTGTGGCTAGCTATATGCAGAGTGCAGAAAGGATATATGTGGAAGTACAAGGCTGGTGATTATGACAAGGTTAGGAGACAGCTTGGAGGTATAGCATAGAATAAGGAGCTGAGTGGTAAGGAAATAAATGTTGCTTGGGAACTAACAAATAAATACATAATAGCATCAATGTGTGAATGTATTCCAAAGATCAAAAGGGATTAAGCATGAAATTTAGAAGAAGAAAGCACTTTGGAGGCAGTACAAGATGAATTATGGTAATAATCAGTTACATGAAGAGTATTAAGAACAAGCCAGGATAGTGACTCAGTAAGGAAAACAATAATGCAGTATGAACAGAAATTAGTAAACCAGGCAAGAAAAAAATCTTAGTTTTTTTTTTTTTTTTTTTTTTTTTTTTACATACATGGCAAGTAGAAGGAAGAATGATTATGGTCAGATGATGTTAATGGATGAAAATGGTAGAATGATAACTGCTGCAGAAGACATGGTTGAAGTATTCAGTTATGAATTTATAAAGGCGTTTCATCTTCATCAGGGTGAAATCATAGAAAACTCAAGTATAGAGAACATAGGAAGAACTGCTTAACTGAGAGTGAACAGAAGATATATGAGGAAATAAGTAAGCTTAATGTCAATAAGGTGATGGGATTTGATGACATATCACCATATGTCTTAAGGGAATGGCAAATTCCCTCAATTCCCTTCCTGGAAATTGGCAATAACATTGCCATGCCTATTTATAAGGCCGATCTATATATCTAGAATTGTGGTGAAGGTAATGGAGAGATTGGTGAAAAGTAGGATATAAAAATGGGTTGATACCAGCAGTATTCTCTATGGTTATCAGCATGAGTTTGTTAAAGAGAGTTCATGTTTTACTAACTTATTTATGTACAAATGTCTTGGACAAGGGAGATGCATATACAGTGGTATGCTTAGATTTTGCAAAAGCTTCTGATAGACTGCCACACAACAAGCTGTTAAATAAATTGAAATGGATGGAATTAGATAACAGACTTCTGAATTGGATCGGTGACTGTCTGTCAGATAGGTATCAGAAAGTTGTATATATGGGCTGACTATGTCCTGAAGTAAGAGGGTCACTATTATTGTTCAATTTGTATATTAATGATATTGGGATGGGTTTAACTGGTAATATGCAGCTGTTTACAGATTATGCAAAATTGGTGAGAGCAATGTGAGGTCAAGCAGATGTTATTGCCTTACAGGAGGACTTAAATAGATTGCACAAATGGGAAGTTAATGGAACCATCAATTCAAGGTTGCAAAGTGTAAGATATTAAAATTTGGTAAGCAACGATGGGAAGCAAAGTATACACTTATTATTATTATTCGTGACACCTCCTAGGAGTCCGAAGACTCATCACGGGAGGACACCTAATGTACAACTCTCCGTCTCCACTACTACACAGAACCTCTACTACCAATCACTTACATCAACGCCATCTACATGGAGAGTAGTTGGTGAGTGGAATGTATTGCCTGAGTGTGTTGTGAATGTAGACACATTGAATCAGTTTAAGGCATGGTTGGATGAGCTTTGTGTGTGTGATAGTGTGTTCTTTCTAAGATGATTCTCTGACTCCATGTAGGTGAGATGTTAATAATAATAACTTCACATGGAGAAAACACAAGGAAAAAAAAAGTCTCACTGATTATATTACTGTTGGTAATATTGATATCTGAAAGGATGCCAGAAGACGAAGAACTGGAGCTTTCTTACTTATGTACCTACTTACTAGGATTTGGATACAAAAGCATTCATAGGATCGTAAGTAAGAAAGATCCAGTTCTTCATCTTCTAGTATCCTTTCAGATATTACTAACAGTAATATAATCAGTGAGACTTTTTTTTTCCTCGTGTTTTCTCCATATGAATTTAGTTGGAACAGGATAAAAAGAAATTTTTAAAAAATCTATAAAATTTTAAACAGAATTAAAGTTATGCAGTTTTCAAGGTGAACTATAGTGTCAAATATATAAATATTATTCAAGAAAAGAGTTTGCAAACAAGAAGCAAACCTTGGAGACCAAATGGCAAAATCTACAGAAAATGGTAATTCATTTAGCTAGGGATGCATATAGTGAAGTTGTGCAAAGAAAGAAACATTAGAAGTTTGTGGTGGATTGAAGAAATTGAATAGAAAGTCCTAGAAAAGAAGATATCGTATTAAAAGTCCATGGTAAGAAGTATGCAGGTATTCTGAAAGAATATGATAAAAAAAAAGAAAGAAAGAAAAAAAAAAAGGGGGCTAAGCTATGTGCAAAAATATCTAACCAAAGATAATGAGATTTTGGTAAGGATATAGGAGAAACCATGAAGGCAGGAAAATGTTCTGATGGCTACTAAAAATACATAAAAATGAAGCAACAAGTTAGAAAGGGAATAGGGAAGACAAAAACTGAAGTTAAAGATATTATGGATGTCCACAATAATCTTTTTTATGTGAATGTCACTCACAAAAGGTCTATAGTGCATCAATATTAGTGGCATGGTTGCTAAAGATTATATAAGGTAATTTAACCTTCCTTTCTATATACACAAGCTCACGTGTACAAATATTATTCTGCAAATTCTGTTTGCCCATGGCAAATAGAATTTGCAGAATGGTGAGTAGCTGCAGACTGGACAAAGAATATTTTTTATTTAATGAAAAATAACTTTCTCAACATTTTTTTAACTTGGAAAAAAAAATCACAGAAGAAAATAATATCAATGGCCATTCTAGTAACAAAATTTAATATAACACATTATATTTTCCAAACATTCAATGTTATTTTTACTCTTCTTCCTATTCTTCTTATCATTATCCAGGATTCCATGGAGTCAAAAGACTCATCGTGGAAGGTTCTTTCTAAGAAACACAAGTCTATCAAGACTTATCGAGGGAGGTCCCTCCTAGTAAACACAAAGTCTATCATACCACTCCCTAAATGCACTGACCATTCTCGCCCTCACCATTCCATGGCTCAACCACCCTCCATGCAAAGATCCATCTAAAAATCCATTCTTAGTGGTCCATTAAGCCTCTAACATGGGGATTACTTGGTTGTTGACAAACAAACAAGTAATCCCCATATAAAGAGCTAACAAGTAAAGATAGAGAAGCTATTATCCCACTTAGAAGGCAATAATTTGGTCACCTGAGTTTCTTGGGGGTCAGGCAGTGGTAGAGAGGATTCAGAGATAAGTGACCAAGCTTGTGACGGAACTGCAGAATGCTCCCTATGAGAATGTGTTGAAGGTGTTAAAATGTGAATGAATACAATTCACTAAGGAATGTTTCATTCATAATTTGACAAGTTAAAACCCTTGAAAAGGATATGCTTGTATTTTAGTATAAGTTGTATATAGCCTGACAAATGTTGGATACCGTAATTAGTGTAAAACTTGTGAATATTCCTGTGTAAAATACCTACTAAATTGTATGTTAGACAATGAATTTGTTATATACATATTTTCTGTTAGAAATGATATAAAAGAATTACTGTGTAAATTGCATATAACCAACTGAGATTATAAGGTCAAAGTACACGGGCATGACACCGGATTAGTAAGTTGCCTCAAGTGGTCACGCGGGCATACGACACGTGGCGACCTAAGTTTTCGGGGAAGACGCTATGAAAAGGCAAGACCCACGAGTGCAAAGGAATAATGTGTCAGGTGAAAATTTAGGGTTACAAGGGGTCCTGGTAGGGGTTGATATAAAAGGGCTGGAAAAACCCTCCACAAAACTTTTTGTCTGGAGTCTCTGTTCTCACTCGGTGGCAGAAGTCAGAGGTGTCAGGTTGTGATTAGAGGGATCGCGGATTCCAAGCCCTATGATGAACGAATAGTGGATTTTCGAAGCAACGGGCAACTTCCGGAAAAGATAGTGGCCAGGTAGCATGCCTTATGGATGCAGAATCACCTCACGCTAAGAATATTCTAGACATAGATGATCAGTATGCAGACTCCATGAGGACCAACCTAAGCTGACAGGAATTATAGCCTTAACATAGAGAGAAGAAAATGTTTGGAAGGAAAGGAATCCAAGAATCGAAAGGACATGCATGAGGAAACCTCGAGTTCGGTATAGTAAACCTTTAATGAAGTAATTGAGAGAGGAAGGTAATTGTACTTAAGAATCTTAAACCTTCATAAATTTTGAGACTCTATCCAAAATTAAGACAGAACTGTGATATTTTAATCGTAGTCGGTGAGCAATATGTGCTAAGTATTATAATTGTATTGTGTTGATTGCTAGCTATGTTTAAGAGCTGTAAAGATGTCTAATCCAGACAGCTTGATTAACACTTAAAGGTCATTATTGGTTTTATAATCTAAGAATGTGAGCTTTGAATCTTTGAACATAATGTTTTTGTAGTATTAATTACTGTGTGTTGATTAATTTTACTTTGTAATCTAGTAGTACAGAGATAATTGAGAGTTCTTTATTCTGTATGATGATCATTATGTTAAATAAACCTTTTGCTCTTATTAATTTGGTTGCCTGTGTCTAAGAATCCGATGCACAACTCATAAACAATTCGGATCTAAGCAGGAGGTAATTGTTAATTAAGACCACGACTGCAAACATGGTTGATTATAGAAGGTATTGATAATTGTTAACTGAGTATAGAAACAGATTAGATTAACCACCAGGTTCACTTCTTGACTGAGAAGTTTTTCCAATCTAAAGGTTCTGGGTGGCGCAGCGGAACAAATAAATTTTCCCAGAACCTTAAGAGAGGTTAACTTCAGAAGCTTTGTTACTAACGAGTTGGCTTAACCTTGAGACAATCTCTTTGTAGATCAGATTCGTGCACGTGACAAACTGAGGGGCTGAAGTATATAACAGTAAGACAAAGACACACATTATAGGTGCTGCTGAGACAGGACAAATTATTCAAGAGATAGTTAAGTAAAGGAGTTAAACCATATTTATTAAATATTAACTACTACTACGACATTATAACAAAGGCTTGTGGGTTACAAAGTTTAGTTGATAGGGGGGAAGGGAAACATGATACAAACTTAAAAGATATTACAGGGGTTTTATAAAATTGATGCAAAGGAAATTTTTCAATATATGGCAAAAAGTCAGAGCACTAGAGATGGTAAGAGTGTGGTTAGTAAGGGTGTGTGGACTAGATTTTTGCATGGCGAGTGCTGAACGAGTAGAATGGATTACCAGAATTAGATGTGAGTGCCTCGACAGTAAATGAGTTTAAGGAAAGGTATGATAGGTTTTTCGTGTATAGATGTCAGTGTGGGTTCCACGACAAGTCTCCGGACTCCATGAAGATACCATATAATAATAATTCAGAATGCTGTCTTTTATATTTCCATTTCTTTAGCTGGCTTTCTATGCTTTGTTGTTTTTGACGGCTGTTCTACTTCAAATATTGAAAATTCTTCTGAGTGCATTCCTTTTGAATTTTTTAACTCTGTCCTAGTAAAAAAAAAATACTCAAAAGGAATGCAATCAGAATTATTGGAAGAATTGAATTACATTTAATTCTTCCAATCAGCTTGTCTTGTTGGCTGAGCAGTTAGCATATCTACTCTCCAACCAACAGGCTGTGAGTTTGAATCTTGTCATGAGCATAGATGTTTTGTGAATATCTTTAGGTGGGAAAGCTCAGTTCTGGGGTCATAAGAGGCCACCACTCTTATCAAAAGCCTAAAATGGCTTGAAAAAAGTCTATGTCTGGTTTCCAGAGCAGAGTTTGGGGATTATTATTATTATACAGATATATCCATGGAGTCAGACTCATCAAGGGGAGACCCAGGCTAACCATTATTCACACAATACTTATCATACCTATTCTTAAACTCATTCACAGTTGGGACACTATAACTACTTCTGGCAATCCATTTCACTCCACTCATTCACCAATCTCCAATCAAAAAAATGTAGTCCACACATACCCTTGCTAACCACACTCTTGCACGGCTTCCATGTGTGACCCATTGTTCTATCCCTACTTGAAAATTTTGTGTCAATCTTATTGAATCCCTTTAGTAACTTTTAGATTTATATCATATCCTTTCTCTTCTACAGAAAGCATTCCACAGACCTGTCACCAGCTTGGCTGCTCATCTGGATCTTTTCCACTATCTTCAGATAATCAAGAAAATCAGGTAGCCAAAAATGTGCAAGTAGTCAAAATGTAGCTGAAACATAGCTTTATAAAGAGATAACATCACTATCATTATTGTACTTGTCATTATATTCTTCAATGTCCAAGTAATCCTTTGATCTATTTTTACCAACATTTGCAACATGCCACAAACTTCATATCTCTCTCAACCATTACTCCAAATTCCCTAGCCTCATTGATTTCCTGCAATCCAGTACCATCAATATTATTATTATTATTCAGGCCTCCATGGAGTCAAAAGACTCATCACAGGAGGTCCTTTCTAAGAAACAGAAGTCTATCAAGACTCATCGAGGGAGGTCCCTCCTAGGAAACACAAAGTCTATCATACCACTCCTTAAACGCATTGACCGTTCTCGCTCTCACTACTCCATCAGGTGGTGCATTCCATGTTTCAACCACCCTCCATGCAAAGAAACCACTCCTCACCCTCTTTCTCACAGTTTCCTTTCGTAACTTCCAGGGATGGCCCCTTGTCATGACTCCTTCCCACTGTTCAACCAAGCGAAAGAACTCCCCAGTGTCAACCCTGTAACCACCTCTCAACAGTTTAGAAGTTTCAATCATATCACCTCTCCTCCTCCTATCCACCAAACTCTGCAGTCCACACTCCCTCAGCCAATCCTCATAACTAACATTGTACAGTCCTGACACCATCTTTGTTATCTGCCTTTGTATCCTTTCCACGGTTAATTTATCCCCTTCAAATCCTGGGGACCAGATCTGAGAACAATAATCTAAGTATGATCTGATCAGAGTCTTATACAATGGAATGATAACCATTTTATCTCTGCAGGTCAGTGTCCTTCTCATTATTGCAGCAATCCTCTGTGTTACCTTCACTACCTTTGCAATATGTCCCCTAATATGATGCAAAGTATGTGATATTTTTATCCTGAAGTGCATAACCTTAGAATCTCATGAGAAGAATGAAAATGCATTTATTGAGCTGTTGTGGGACAACTTCCTCAAGCAGCATGTGACAGAAGGACCTACACGGCAAAGAGTGTTAGATTTGATTATAGCGTCAGAGGGCGTTTCAGTTAAAGACGTAACTATTCTGCTTCCGGTTGGTGACAGTGATCATGCGGTACTCACTTGGGAAGTGACTAAGTTTATGAATGTTCCATTCAGAAAAGGTTACATGCTGAACTACAAAGCAAAAAATTATGGCCAACTGAGGAGTATACTGAGTTCAATGAAATGGGATTGGTTGCTGGATGGAAAGAATATCGAGAGTGCATGGGAAACATTTACTTAATACTTATACTTAATACTTAAATGATGTGATATCAGAATGTTTCACGAGAGTTCAAAGAATAAATAGGGTCGGAGTCAAATGGATGTGTAATCTTATTATGTAAGAGATTCATAAGAAAAGGATGGTGTGGAAGGAATAATGTGTGCATAAGGATGATGTCCATTATGAAAGTAATAAGCAGCAGGCTAAAATAATCACGACTGTTGAACAGAAAGCAAAGTCTGAGTATGAAAATAAACTGGCTCTGCATACTAAAAACAGCCAACAAGCATTCTATTTATTTATTTATTTCATATCCAAACACGAGTGGTACAGTAGTAAGTAAGTGGTATAAATTATTTACAACAAATTAGGATACATTACAAATGAGAACAGCTTAAATTTGGTTGGTGAATTATACAGGGAATAATAAGTAAAATATGAAGAAAAAGAAAACTATATGTAAGTTATATACAATAAATATGGTCAGATGTTCCTCCAGTATTTTGAGCAATCAACTGCTCTTTCTGTGCAGGATATAAGGTCCTCTTTTGTGCAAAGTGATTGAAGAAGTTGACAAGAAAAAAGGTGTTGCATTTACTGGGTTGTTCCACACTCACAATTAGCTGGTCCAGTGAAGTAGCTCCATTTGATGAGGTTTTGTTTGCAGCATCCTGTCGTTTGAAGTCTGTTCAGGATTTTCCAAATATTCCAGTCCAATGGGCACCACTTGGAAGATATTTGGCTGTTGGAATACCAGTATTACTCTCAGGGTATAGTGCAAGGCACTGTTGAAGTCTTGTCTCTGTAGGGTTTTTAGGTGGTTCAACAGTTGCTAGGAAGCTATGTTGGGATCTTAGTCTTTGGGGTACTGTGGTCTGGCCAAATAGTGGGTGGCATTCATCATTCATTTGTCTGCTTCTTTTATCAGCTGAGAATGCAAATGAAAGAATTGAAGAGGATGCAACCAGCCAAAGTATACAGGTCTTTTAGTAGTGTTGGTTTCAGGCATCCTGTAATTAAGCAGCAGCTTTCATTCAATGCTGGGTCAAGTTTTTCAGCATGGCAGGATCTGGACCATACCAGGCATGCATATTCAGCAGCAGATCTCAGTGTGCTAAGGTCTGCACCTCATTTGGAGGAGGTAGACTTTCTTAATATGTTGCTTCTTGCATTCACTTTTGCCTTTGTTTTTTCCGTGTGTCTTTTATATGAAAGGGTGCGATCAAGAGTCACGCCGAGGTAGATTGGGTTCCAGGATGTTCTAAATTAGAGCCTTCCCAAGAAATCCGTAGCTTCCTGTTGGCTTCCTTATCGTTAAGGTGGAAAAGGCCAGTGTCTGGGTTTTCAAGGAGTTTGGTTTTAATTGATTGCTGCTATAATATGTGGTTAGTCTATTTAAGGCAAGTGATAGAGTAGTTTCAATGGACTTGAAATTTTTTGATTGAGTAGCTATGGCAAGGTCATCAAGCATTGATAAAATTTCTAGTTCCTGGAATGATGGGGAGATTATTGACATAAATGTTGAAAAGCAATGGTGATAACACACTTCCCTGGGGAAGGTAATTTTTTTTATGGAAGTCAGGGGCTCTTCCTATCCCCCCCCCCCAGTTCCACAAAGAAGCGTCTGTTTTTCATGAGTGATTGGATCAGGAAAACAAGGCAATAATCTCTAGTTATTCTGTATATTTTATCTCTGAGTGTGAGATGGTTTATGGTATCATATGCTGCAGTTAGGTCTACAAAGACTACTCCTGTGGCTAGTTTTTGCTCATACGCATTTTCTATATATTGAGTGAGGTTGAGAATTTGTGTACAGGATTTGCCTGGTCTAAAACCAGCCTGCTCAGCAATAAGATGGAGTTCAATTAGGGGTCATAGCCTATTCAAAATAATTAATCATTCATAGAGCTTGAAGAGGTTGCTGAGTAGTGATATAGGCCTGTAATTTTTTGCTTTGGTTGGAATTTTCCCTGGTTTCAGAAAATGCCTCCAGATAGTTGTTATCCTTAGGGTTCTGAGGTAAGTGTTGTATATTTTAATAACCACTCTTTAGTCCTGGATCCAAAATGTTTAATTTGTTCATTACAGATATCATCAAGGACTGCAGATTTTCTAGGTTTTAATAGGTTTATGGCAGCATTGAGTTCAGTGATAGTGAAATCTGAGTTAATCATATTTTGTTCCTCACTTGGGGTTCTAAGTATTTTATTTTTTGGGTGCTTTTTAGTTAATTTTCCATTCAGCAGCAGCTGGTGAGCAATTTGATTAGCTGTTACCTATGGATGCTCATATGGCTTCGTAAAATCCTTCCTAATTCTGTTGATAAAGTTTGCTACTATGGGTCATATCAAGGGCTTCTCTTTCTTTTTTCCATGAGGAATGCCTTTCCTCTGCCATCCTGGAGCATAATTTTTCTCCTGCTTGGATAGTCTCCTCTGAGAAAGGGGTTGGTGTTGTAAAGTTGTAAGTAATTAGCATACTGGACTTGTATGTCACTGGAAAGTAGTTTGTGCGGCATCCTCGGAAGATGTGTTTGGTGGAGATTTTCCTCAGTATTTTTATGAATTTGGGATACTCTTGAGGGTTTTGGAGGCACTGGTTCTAGTCAATGGGGCATTATATCAAGCAATACTTAGTCTTTATTTGAGTTGTAAGTCAGCAGTTAGAATTGAAGGAAGTACAGGAAGATGGTTCAATGTTAAATCTGGTGTGAGACAAGGATGTACATTATCCCCTCTGTTATTCATTATCTATATGGATCACATTATGAAGTAATGTGGTATTAAACCTGATATTAAAATTGGAAGTGTTAATTTCACCTCTTAGCTTTATGCGGATGATGTTATACTTCTAAATAATAAATTTTGGAAGTTTATTTTGCACTTGATTAGACTATAATAAATAAATCCGCTACAAGTCTGCAAGATTCCCTAACTAAATTGAATAACTGTTGTAATAGATATGGTATGAAGGTCAGCATTAAAAAGAGAAAGACAATGAAAATAGGCAGAATCATTGAAAATGTCAACTGTGTTGTGAATGGAGAAACTGCGGAACAAGTAAAACATTTCAGCTACTTAGGCACAATTTTTACCGAAGATGGTAAATTAAATATAGAAATAGACAACAGAATCAGCAAAGCTGGTATGGTGGGAAGTCAATTGAATAAATTCATATGGAATAAGAGAGAAATTAGTCGGAACACTAAATTAGCTGTATACGAGACAGTGTTCAAACCAGTTTTAACTTATGGATCTGAGAGCTGGGTCAGAAGTAAAACACTTGACCAAAGACTAGAGACCGCAGATATGAGAGTCCTGAGAAAGATTAGAGGCGTGAACAGATGGCATCAATGGCAATATCATATTAAAAACGAGGATATTAGGAAAGAACTTGACATTGTAAGCATCCAGGAATGCATTAGCAGAGCTAATCTCAGGTGGTATGGTCACTTAAATAGAATGGGAGAGGAAAGATTAGCAAAACAAGTGTTCTCTGCCAGGTTGGCAGAAAAACGACCCAGAGGAAGACCAAGATATAGGTGGATTGATACGGTACAAAGTGCCTTAGACGATAGAAATATAAGATCTGATAATGTTGGAGTCTTGACAAGTAACAGACTGATTTGGAGGAAAATTGTAGATAGGAAGTTAGTAATGATGTAATTTTTTCATGTAGTCCTGTACACCCCTTGAGGGTACATAGCAGGAATTTGATGATGATGATGATGGTTCTATGGAGCAGTCAAAATCTTCCATGAAACCCTTCCAATTAGCTTTTTTGAAATTAAATCATTGTCTGTAAGAGATTGTGTTAGGCATAATGGCTGGGTTGAATTGAAGCATTATAGGTCTATGTTGAGTATGTGGAATGGGATTTAAAACCTTTTTAAACTAAATGTTGAATATTTTTGAGCTAAAATATATGAGGTCAGAGCCTCACTTCCATCTGCCACTGTTGAAAGATGCAGGGAGTTTTGGATTGTGTATCAGGTTTAGAGAAAGTTTTCAGCCTATTTTTCAACAAGTTTTCCATCTTCGTTGGACTTTGTGTAACCCCAGTTAATATTATGGCTGTTAAAATCACCTAATACAACATTAGTCATGCATGCATTATTATTGAGGAGGATGTCAGGAAAGGAGAAAGAATCTTCTGGCAGTTTATAAACTGAGGTGATTGAGATATTTTTAAATGTGATTGTAATAATCTCAATGTTTCTGTTGTTCGTTGAGTCAATGGACGATGGAATTAAGTTTTCTTTTGTAAATATTGCACTACCATATTTATCATGGGGTAGTTCTTTGATGAATTTAATGCCATGGATATAAGGTCTTGCGGTACCTTCCCCTCTGTGAGTATCTTGCAGGCAGAGTACATCACAGTCATTATCTCTGCAAATATTTGCAATAAGATCTTGCTTGACACTGGAGAAACCTTCAATATTAAATGATATTATTTTCAGGTCTGACCCCAGGTGAGATCCTTTAGGTCAGGAATTTGGGAGCAATTTAGTTCGATCACTTGTGTTTGGTTGATAGCAGTTTTAGCTTCCCCTAATAGATACTAACAGGGTGCAGGAATGAGAACCTAGCTGCTGTGCACCCCCACGTTGTTCATTGCAAAGTAGAGATTCACTGTCAACCCATTTCTGAATGCAAGCCCTAACCAGTGAGCTCACTGCTACCTTTCACTGGATGAAAAAATTCAGGTGTGTCAGTATGAGGTATTAGAGCTGCTGCACAAATTGAATAAGAATTCTATTGATATGCTGCAAGTAAAAGAATGAATGAACATGAAAGAATAACTCTTCTAAATGCAGATGGCATGAGGGTTACAGATGCAGAAGAGGTTTGTAACGTCTCTGTATTTTCGTTTCCTTATTAGAGTATGTATTTAAGTATGATCCAAATTGATCCAGTCTTCTCTATATCCTTCTACCTAAATTTTATATCTTTCTCCTTAATATATAACCTGGGTTGACCCCTAAGGATATTTCCTCTTCAGAAACTGGTAAATTTATATTTTAACTGCACCAGCCAGCTTCCTATAACAAGAATATAATTCAGGCTCAGGGAAATATTCCTAGGTTTTAGGCATATGTGTTAATCAAAATTGACACGTGAGTATATAGATCTCGGTTCCTTGCAGTCGTGACCTAAGATCTAATCTCTATTATATAATTTTCTAAACTCTTTCCTGCTATTTGGTTCGAATTTTATAAATGGTAGGTTGATACCTCGAATTCTGGCAAGACTCGGATTCAAATAACAAAACATGTTTATTAATGCTAAAAGATAGGTACATTAAATCTTGTATCAAGTTATCAAAACTTCTGAATTTCTAGCTAAGTTAATGTCTTATGCTTATCTATACAAACTGTTCAATATGAATCTGACTTTCTCACATAAATTGACATGCAAGATGTAATACAATGGATAATTTAAACAATGTTACACTCAAGTCAAGTTCCTTCATTCACATTTACTTTAAATAGATATTTCTCAAATCATTTCTCTTTTAGTTAAGTTTACTCAATTAACAAAGGGTTTTCACTATTTCACTCATATACACATTAGAGATTTATGATATACAATTCTTTGTTTAATAGAATTGGCTGTATTAATTACTCTATCTTATCAAAGTTCTCTAAAATGTCCTCAGTCTTGGCTTTATCAAGACACAAATTCTACCTTCAAACAATCTCAAGATATAAAACAAAAAGTCTTTATTTTACCAAATCCCTCCGAAGGTCTATTAGTTGCCAAGTGTTGCTCAGGTCATCCTTCGTCTTGTGACTGAGTTGTTCCGTTCTCTGCTACTGGACACAAATCAAGAAATGGCTGTTGTTACGAGCTTTCTCTGCTCGCTCGGGTGGGTCGTTCAGCGTTTGGCACCATTCTGCATGAGCTGTTGATTCTCATACGGATTTCTGCAGAATACCTCTCAGTGCAGGTCATGAATACGGCCAGCTGTCGTCGACATAACACCCTTGGCTTGTCCTATCTCCGATCACTCGTCGAGAGTCCTCGATCTCCAAAATCCCCAAAGAAAACAGGAAAAAAAGTCATGAGCTTGGCACATTGCCCTTAGGTTGATCCCCTTGCTTTCTCTCCTTGCTATTAGGTGTTATTTTCGAGGAAAAGCGCTTACGTCAGCCTTCCCCGTAAGCTAAAGCCTGTGGCGTTACGATAGGTACTTGCAGCTTAGATGTGACCGTTGATCCTATTAGTTCATTTCTTACCTAGCGACTTACGATTTTATGATAGTTTGATAATACATAAATTAAGCCATTATTCCTTTACATGAATCTGACTAATTACATAATCTGGCTAATCTGACATTATTCTTGATTTTTAGCCTTCCGTTTTACAATAAATAAATTCCAATATATTATTCATACTGATACATACTTTAATATACAACAACTTAGATGTTTCTCACCTTCCACTGGTAAGCAGGTATTATGCAAATTTCTTTGTAATTTTGTAAAGCTTACATGTTAAATCCTGAATGAATAACTTGTCAAGAAGTTCTCCATTCAGTATCTAACAGGTTGTTCAACTAATGAGTGCCCGTTTTGTTAAAAGCTATCAACCTGGTATACACATCATTTAGCTCACTGCTACCTTTTCACTGGATGAAAAAAATCAAGTGTATGAGGACAAGGTATTAGAACTGTTGTACAAACTGAATAAGAATTCAGCAATAGGGACTGATGGGATATCAGCACATGTGCTAAAAGAGTTCAGCTGAACTGGCCATTCCTTTGACTAGGCTGTTTAATATGAGTCTCAGAACAGGGAAGATTCTGCACGAATGGAAGGAATGTATGGTAATTCCATTGCAAAAGGATGGTGCAAAAACCAATGTATCCAACTATCGACAAATTAGTATCTCAGGAGTGGTGGTGAAGATTTTGGAAAAATTGGTTAGGGCTTGCATTCAGAAATGGGTTGAGAGTGAATCTCTACTTTGCAATGAACAACATGGGTTTACTAAGGGAATGTCATGTTTTAGCAACCTGCTCACATTCTATAACAATGTTACCATTGAACTAGACAACGGGAATGGATACACCATGATACTTTTTGAATTTTGCTAAGGCTTTTGACAGAATACAGCATGGTAGACTGCTGCATAAATTGGAGAAAATGGGTGTAGATTATAGAATTTTAGCATGGATAAGAGGATGGCTGACTGACAGATATCAAAAAGGGGTATATGTGGGTGTGAGACTGCAATATTTAAGGTAACTAGTGGTGTACCCCAAGAATCAGTGCTTGGTCCACTGTTATTCAATGTGTACATTAATGATATTGTGAAGGATTTGACAGCTGACATACAGCTATTTGTTGATAATGCAAAGATAGGTAGGGTAATCAGGAATCCTGCTGATATGCAGTATACTTGTAAAATGATTTGAATAGGCTGGAATTGTGGGTATGGGAAAATGAGTGTTAGTTCAAAGTCAGTAAATGTAAAGTCATTCACTTCAGCGTGATTAGATACCCATTGTCGTATTATATTGGTGGGATTAGGCTAGAAGAAACTGATGAGGCTAGGGATCTTGGGGTGTTAAATAGATAGGAGTTTGAAGTTCAGGGGTCATGTGGCAAAGACTGCAAATACAACTCAAAAGATAATTGCAATGCTGAAACGAACATTCACATGTAAAGATAAGGATGTTATTTTGCCTCTTTATAAGGCCTTGATAAGACCTCACGTGGACTATTTTGCAGCGTAGTGGAGTAGAGTACCCTCCCACAATGAGTCCTTGGACTCATTGTGGTTGATGAGCTGAAAAGGGAAAATATGATGGAGGCACTTACATCATTAAAGGTTTTTATAGGATTGATACAGAAGAAAGTTTTACGTTTGGTCCTGGGGGGGAGGGGATATCACATAATAATAATAATATTAAGACCCAGGAAACATTAAGAATTGAACTATAAAAAAAGTCTGAAATATTAGAGAAATGAAAGAAGAGTTGATTATTATTATTCCATTATCATCTTAATGGAGTCCACAGGCTCATTAAGGGAGGCCAGAAACATTTCGATGAGCACTGACCATCTTTTGCACCTCTGCTTTCAACTCATTCATGGTCAAACCACTCACAACTGACTCTAGCAATCCATTCCACTCTTTCATTACTCTCCAATCAATAAATCTAGTCCTCATGCCTTTGCTATCCACAATCTTGCTCAATTTCCAGGAATCACTAGTCCCTCCCACACCACCACTGCCACTACTAAACATGGACCAAAAACTTTCTTTTGTATCGATCCTATAAAAACCTTTAACGATGTAAGTGCCTCCATCATATTTTCCCTTTTCTGCCCATCAACCAATTTCTGTATCCCAAGAATCTAAACCTATCCTCGTAAAGAGCATTCAATAGACCTGCAATCATCTTGATCAGTTGCCTCTGAATCTCCTCCACCTTTTTCTCATCCCCCCCCCTCCTCAAAGAAAACAGATCTATATACAATAGTCCAAAAGAAGCCATAAGTCTTATAACAAGATATGATAACCTCTTTATTTCTGCTTGTCAGGATGTTCTTTAATAAATATGCAACTCTATGACCTATTTTAGCCTCTTTTGCAATATATCCTCTGAACTTTAACTCAAAGTTCGCCAGCACCCCTAAATCCCTGGCCTTATCAGTTTCCTGCATTCAATTTCCACCAATGTAGCATACAGTTAGTAATCTTCTCATATCATTTCAAACATTAAATTTATCATTCTTCTCTGCCCATACTGTAAATCAATTTAAATCTCCCTGATTTCTATCTTCGGTAGCTGCTGCTCTAACCAGTTCTACACCATCAGCAAAACAACCAAAAACTTTCCCCTTATATCATTTGCAGCTCAAATACCAAGGCCTTGTGACACACACACTGCTAGTCAAACCCTTCTCCTGGATTCTGAGAGCTAGCCATTAGCCACCCACTTATCCACCACCTTCATATTCATACCCATTGGTTCCAACTGACATAACAGATGCAATACCCTCACAAATGCCTCTGTAAGGTTTGGCAGTATTATCACGTAGTTTCCCTTCAACCAACTTGGCTCTCACCATACACAGTGTGCCCATTAAGTAATAAGATTGTACTTTTATTCAAAGGTCTGTCCTGTAAAAAAGAATGTGTTTATAGTTTTGACCGATTGTGTGTTGTAATCGCAGATGCAACTTTTGAGTCAGGTGATGCAGCAGTTTTCATATGGCAACTGTTGAAGTAGGAGTGTGTGAATGGAGCAAAGAGCTGTGATAAAATTTTACTGTAAATTAGGGAAACTACTACAGAAGTGTACCAAGACCTAAAAAAGTTTACAATGACAGCTGTCTGAACCATACACAGGTGTATGGTTCAGACAGCTTTGTCTGAATTTGTTCCTCTGGTCACCACAGTGAATGGTCAATAATATTTAGGAGTAATGCAACATCTGTACACCTGCATGCAACATGTCAGAAAATAACTGTTCCACAACATCTCCTTCTTTGTAAAGTCTAGCAGTATTATCACATAGTTTCCTTTCAACCAACTCAACTCTCACCATACACAGTGTGTCCATTAAGTAATAAGATTGTACTTTTATTCAAAGGTCTGTCCTGTAAAAAACAAATGTGTTTATAGTTTTGACCGATTGTGTGTTGTAATCGCAGATGCAACTTTTGAGTCAGGTGATGCAGCAGTTTTCATGTGGCAACAAATGGTTTTTGTTGCACAACAACGTGCCCACATACTGTGCGGTGCTTGTGAAGCAGTTTCTGGCTTTGAAGTTGATCTGGGTGATCAAACATCACCCCCCCCCATTCACAAGATTTGACTCCTGCAGCCTTTTTCCTCTTCCCAAAGATGACATGTGCCTTGAAAGGGAAGCACTTCAGTGACACTGAGGACACCCAACACAATATGGTGAAGGTGGTTCCTGTTCAGGACTTTCACTGTGCCTTTGAACACCTGTACGACAGATGTAAAGGTTGTGTGGAGTTGGAGGGAGATTATTTTAAATCTGTGAAATTGACGATTCCAAATATAGTTCTTTGTTTTGATATAATAATTATTGTCTCATTACTTACTCTCATTAGCATTCCAGGAGTAGTGTCTAACCACTACTCCTGAAATTCAGGAGTAGTGGTTAGACACTACTCCTGGAATGCTGATTAATTGATAATTTGTTCTCTCTTTCTTTGAGCCTCCTTTATGCAGCAATTAGTGATGAAATAAAGAATTGTTACAACAACAATTACTATAACATTATTTTCTGCTGTTTAAACTCCCTAAGCCTCACTGACATCTGAGACTAGAGTTAACCACTCAAATGGCCATATGTATAAAATATATCAATTAATTTATACTTTGTATTCATGTTATTTTAATTTCAATAGCCACTTTGTATCCATGTGGTTAGTGACATGTTAACTTATCAAAGCTGGTAAGGATTAAATAATTAGTTAACATCATAATTATTAATTATTATTATTATTATTCAGGCCTCCACTGAGTCAAAAGACTCATCGTGGGAGGTCCTTTCTAAGAAACTCTGCAGTCCACACTCCCTCAGCCAATCCTCATAACTAACATTGTATAGTTCTGACACCATCTTTGTTATCCGCCTTTGTACCCTTTCCACAGATAATTAATCCCCTTCAAATCCTGGGGACCAGATCTGAGAACAACAGTCTAAGTGTGGTCTGATCAGAGTCTTATATAATGGAATGATAACCATTTTATCTCTACACAGTGTCCTTCTCATTATTGCAGCAATCGTCTGTGTTACCTTCACTACCTTTGCAACATGTCCTCTAAATTTCAGGTTTCTATCAATCATCAACCCCAGATCTCTTGTCTCCCCTACTTCCTCCAGTTTAACTCCTTCCATAGAGTATGCAGCGGCCCATCGATGTGTCCCAAACCTTACATTTTGTTGCATTAAAATGAAACCCTCATTCATTTGCCCATCTATCTAGCTTATTCAAATCCTCTTGCAGGGCTACCACATCTACACTATTACTAATAATCCTTCCCAGCTTCGCATCATCCGCAAACAACCAAATATCCCCTTGCAATCCACGGACAATGTCATTGATATAAAGGTTAAACAACATACGTCCCAGTACTGAGCCCTGTGGAATCCCATTTGTAACCTTCTGCCTCTTTGATATTGCTCCACCATACACAACTCTCTGATACCTATTGGACAGCCAATCAAGGTTCTGTAAATTATAACAGACAAATTATATTCTTGTTTTTATCCTTTACCAAAGTGTAAGCAACCAGAGGCAGAATAGCTACGTCTTTAACTGAAACACCTGACACTATAATCACATCTATTACTCCTTGACCATGAGTTCCTTCTGTCAAATGCTGCTTGAGGAAGTTGTCTCACAACAGCTCTATAAATTCAGTTTCATTCTCATGAGATTTTACTGCTACCCAATCAACGTTTGAATAATTAAAGTGCTCCATTATGATTACTCTTTTTGCACCCATCATCTTTATATGGTGATGCATTTCTTCATAACTAGCAACCAATCCACCAGGTCTGTAACAACACCCCACTATGTATTTAATTTTGTGAGATTCCACTTCACCTAGATGGCTCCAAACTCACTGCCACATGAAAAACTGTTACTAGAATACAATTATAGGCTGAACTCTAACTGGATTCAAGTTATCTGATATCATTAACAGAACAAATTGTGTCTATCCTTCCTAAAAATATTGTATCTTTAACACTTGATACTGGCTAATACTATTATTATTATACCATCAGACAGATGTAATAACACCAGAATACACCAGCAATTGTACTTTTGACTTGCTCGACGCAAGGAAACAACACACAGTACAAACGAGTAGACTCTCCATCCTGCATATTAACATCAGAAAACATTGGTTATTGTTACAGGCTTATCTTAGGAATTACACCGGTGTAATTCATAACTAATGACGAAGCGATTGCTTTCCAAATTCCAGGCTTCCAACAATATAGATCATGCCGCCAAACAAAACAAGGAGGTGGATATTAATATTTATTGAACATAAATTAATAGCAAAAGAAGATGTTTATCAGTTTGAGCATGCTGAAACCCTTTGCATCGAAATCATTAATACCACCAATTGACAGCATCCCATAATACTAAATGCTATTTACAGGCCACCTAACTTAAATGTGATAAAATTCCTGCACAAACTCAACTGCTGGCTTTCACGCTAAGAAATATGCTCAACCGAATACTTAATAATAATCGGTGACATAAACAAATATTGCAAATGAAAACCAGAACAACACCATACAATACCTAGACATGCTATCCATGTATAAACTAATACCAACAATAACATCATGTACTAGAGAAGAAACAGTCCGCAGGGTTAGCTGAGTGGTTACAAGCTCTGCACCATATGCCTGGGAAAGGAATGTCCTGCGTTCGATTCTTGTCGGCAACGTAAGGAGCTAAGGATCTTTCTCAGACATAGCCAAGTTAGCCGGTCTTGGGCATGGACTACAGGGTTTTTCTCCCCAGTTTATCTGGAGTTTTTCCTCCTGCAAAGCAGGCAAACTGGTCTTACGAACACAATGCACACAGACAATTACACATGGTTGAGCATGGGGGTAATGACCCCACCTCGTAGTGAGTTATGAAATGCAAAAATGGGAGGCCAAGGCCCTACATGAGGCTGTAGTGTCGAAGAAGAAGAAGACTAGAGAAGAAATATTCAGAAATACTATCACTACTTCCTGCCTATATCATATAAATAGCAGAACACCAAACAGCCTGAAAAGAACGCTAAAGACATACTATGAACAAGAAACACGCACCTACACAATTTACAAACTTAATGAAACACAACACAGCAAACAAACCAATAAATAATAACTAACCGGTGTCAGATAAGCTTTATAATAAGCTTCGAGGTTGAAAGCTGAGAAATGACATCTCAAACCAAGATCAACAAAAAAAAAAAAAAGAAAAAAAAAATATATATATATATATCCATATATGAAATTTAAGTGCTGTAGTTGCAGAACTCCCCAGTGTCCACCCTGTAACTGCCTCTCAACAGTTTAAAAGTCTCAATCATATCACCTCTCCTTCCATCCACCAAACTCTGCAGTCCACATTCCCTCAGCCAATCATCATAACCAACATTGTACAGTCCGGAAACTGTCTTTGTTATCCGCCTCTACACCCTTTCCACAGTTAATTTATCCCCTTCAAATCCTGAGGACCAAATTTGAGAACAATAGTCTAAGTGTGATCTGATCAGGGTCTTATACAACGGAATGATAACTCTTATCTCTGCAGGTCAGCGCCCTTCTCAGTATTGCAGCAATCCTCTGCGTTACCTTCACCGCCTTTGCAATATGCTCCCTAAATTTTAGTTTTCTATCAATCATCACCCCCATTCATTTGCCCATCTGTCTAGTTTATTCAAATCCTCTTGTAGTTCTGCCACATCTCCACTATTACTGATAACCCTTCCCAGCTTCACATCATCTGCAAACAACTGAATATCCCCTTGCAATCCATTGACATGTCATTGATGTAAGGTTGAATAATACAGGTCCCAGTACTGAGCCCTGTGGAACCCCACTTGTAACCTTCTGCTTCCTTGATATTGCCCCACCATACACAACTCTCTGATACCTATCAGACAGCCAATTCTGAATCCAAATGACTAACCCAACATCTAAACCCATGTGCAACTTAAATATCAGCTTATCATGTGGCACCCTGTCAAATGCCTTTGCAAAATCCAAAAAAAATGGCAGTATATGCCTTTCCCTCATCAACTGCTCTTGTCACTTTATTATAAAAGGCAATCATGACTATTAAATTATTTAAGGAATTCACAATGTATACTGGAATATTAATTAAAAGAAACTTTAATAAATACTTCCTATATTTCGGCAACGTCACGTTGTCATTTTCATGGGAACATACAAATATGACACGTGCATGCAGGCACTACATAAAGCAAATGAGGCAGAAGGTAAGAAACTATTGTTGTTCCTAAAGTCCTAATGGTTCCCCAAGCAGGCTATATTGGGTTGTCTTGGCCGTTGGGCTGATGTTCTCATGATGTAAGTCTCCCAAATTTGGGGCAGTCTCATGTACCCAAATTTGTTGAGGTTTGGAACGTTTTTTAGAGATGAGGCAGATTCTATGAATAATCTTTTATACTTAAACTTGCTGCAGTGTATTACTTTGGCTTTCTTCCAACGTATTCTGTGGCAGGTATCCAGAGCATGGTCTGCAAGACCAGAGTGGCTGTACTGGTGAAACCGGATGTAGTCTTTGTGTTCTGAAATTCTGATATTCACTGTCCTGCCTGTTTGGTCAAAGTAGAACAGTTTACAGCTGCAAGGGACCTGGTATACCCCAGGTAGGTCTAGGGGAAGTGGTTGGTCTTTGATAGAGCAGATAAGGGATGCCAATTTTTTATATGGTTTGTAACAAGAAGTCAAATCATAGGATTTTGAGGATTTTGGTTATTTTTTCAGAGGTGCCCGGATGTAGGGAATGGTGACAGATTTAGTGTAATCTTTATTGTGAAAGGAGGTTGTGGTTTACTGATTTTAATATTTTTTTGGGGTTGTAGCCATTGGCTAAAAAAGTTTTAAGGATATGGTTTAGTTCTGTGGTTAGGGCATTGTTATCTGAACAGATTAATTTTGCCCTGTTATATAGTGTTTTAATAACTCCATATTGTTGCGTGTGGGGCAGGATTGCTGGTGAATGTATCTGCCTGTATGGGTGGGTTTTCTATAAACAGAGAAAACTGTTTATAGAAAAGGATCCATCAGGCTGGCGCATGATTAGGGTGTCTAGGAAAGGGAGGCAGTTGTTTTCCTCTTTTTCCAAGGTGAACAGGATTCCGGGGTGTTGGTTGTTTAAGTGTGTTAAGAAGGAGTGGAGTGTATCTGAGCCATGTGGCCAAATAGCGAACACATCATCCACATAGCAAAGCAAAACTGTGGGTTATGTGGGGCAGGCTTTCTCTTCAAAAATTTCCATAAAGAAATTGGCCAAGGGTGGGGAGAGTGGTGAACCCATGGCTGTCCCCTCTATCTGTTTGTAGAATTTTCCTTGCCAAACGAAATAGCCTGAGTTCATTGTGAACTGAAAAAGGGCTGAGATATCGGGAGGAAATTTGGCTTGGATGAACTCGAAGGTTTCCTTGAGTATGACATTTGTGAATAGGGAGGAGACGTCAAAATTGACCATAATGTCAGTATGCTGGAGTGAGAGGTTTTATATACTGGCTTTGAAGTGGGCTGAGTTTTTTTATGTGTGATGGTATGTTGCCAGTATAGTGTGTGAGTGCTTTGGCTAAATGTTTGGCTAATTTATATGTGTGGAAATCAATGCTATTCACTATGGGACATAATGGCACAGACTGTTTATGAATTTTTGGAAGTCCATATATTCGGGTGGGTCTAGAGTTAAAAGGTTTTAGTTTGTTGGTAACTTCCACAGGCCAAGAAGTGACCTTCTTAAGGAGCCTATGGAGTGTTCTAATTTGAGAGCTGGTGGGATTATATTCAATAGGGGGGTAGGTAGCCCGATCTAATAATAAAGCATTAAGCTTACCTGTGTAGTCTTTTTGGTTGAGAACCACAGTGGCATTTCCCTTATCCACTTTGGTGATTACTATTTCTTTGTTATTCTTCATTTCCTGTAGAGCTTTAAATTCACCTTTGGATGTGTTGGTTTTTGGTGGTCTTGCTTTGGTGAGCGGCTGCATCCAGTCTGACATTGTTGGCAATATGGTTTGGAAGGTTGCGGATACCACATTCTATCTGGATCATTATTTCTTCGGCAGGTATTTTTTTAGGAGATATGGTGAAATTGTGGCCATGTGCAAGAGCGATGAGTGCTTCAGGCTTCAAAACAATGGAAGAGAAGTTAACCTGTGTTGAGTGGTTGCTGTGGTACGGAAGTAGAGTCCTTTTTCAAGTTATCAAATTTCGTGATGTGCTGACTACGTATTTTTTCAAATTCTTATGTTGCCGAAGCACATGAGACGTCATAGAGAATCGTCTAAAGCTCGTGGTTCAGCGTGCCGGAAAGCTCCTCCTCTAGCGCCCGAATAGATTATCTCGTGCTTTAGTAATCATATTACTAAAGCACGAGCACCATTGAACAAATCCATTGATTCTCACAGATAACATTACCCTCATCTGCCCAACACTGTATACAGCCCCTCACTAATTTCTCCAAGACCTTAAAAACTACTGATGACACACAAACTGGCCTATAATTAGACACACTTCCAGTCTGCTACAGCCCTTATGCAATGGCACTATCTTACCTTCCATTCCTTAGGTACCTTTCTCGCAATCACTTTCATTGAAGAGCCAGGTCAACGGAGCTGTCAATTCTTTAGCACATTCTCTCAAAACCCGTGGTGAAATACCATCCAGTCCTACAGCTTTACAGACATCCAGAGTATTCAGTATTTGGAACACACTCTCCTCTTGCACCTCTAAACCTTGACCCTGCCCTATCCCTCTAGTATCAAAACTTTCTGCTCCAGGATGAAATACTCCAATAAACTGCTCATTGAACAACTCCACTATGTCCTCTGCATCAGTCACTCTATTCCCATTTTTATCCTGCCAATGTAATTCTTCAACAATCATTTTTCCTCCTGCTGGCCACATAGCTAAAAATTCCCTAGTATTTTCTTGGAATCTTAGTGCCAATCTCTTCTCATATTCCAATTTTGCCTTCCTCACCATACTAGTCACTCTTCTGGCCTGAGTCTTATATTGCATCTGCTCTCCACCCCTCTCCTTATATCTCTTCCATAATCTTTTTCACCTGCAGTTCTTCCTGTTTGATATTGTTTGTCATCCACTTTAAACCATTCACTCATGAAATACAGCTTACTATTGCTGCTAACAAATATTCCTTCACAATTTCTCAAGGTTAATGGTTTCCTAGCCTTCCAATTCCGCCCTCCATGGAACTGCCCCAAGTTGATATCTAAGACTATTATAATCACCTGCCTTATAATTCTGCATGCGTTCCCTTTTCTTTGATACTTCTGCATGTCTATTCATCTTCCAAGTCAAAACCACATGGTCACTATCTCCAACTGAGGGAGAGAGAGATGCCATCTCAGTTATTATCAGCTCTTCTGATGCTATGACCAAATTCAAAACTCTTCACCCTCTTGCTCCCTGTATTACATGTTGCCTAATACATTTGTCCCTAAAGAATTCTAGAAATTCCATTCCCTTATTGCTACATGCATCTTCCTCTCCCCAATTTATAATGCTGTAGTTAAAATCTCCCATAACAATCATCCTTCTTGCACTTGCCAAGCTCAACTGTCTAAACATCTCTTGGTCCCCACCCTCTGTGCTCCTTGGTTTGTAGCAACACCCCACTAAATATCCTGTCTTAGCCACCTCTACCTCACACCTTATGCTTTCAAAACCATTAGTGTCACTGCCTTCCAAAGCCTCCACTCTTAGAGGACATAAGTCATCACTTATCAAAAACAGTACTTCACCACCATGTTTTCCTTTCCTATCCTGCTGAAAAATGCTGTACTCTGCTACTTCAATTCCTGTTATTATATCATCTTCCATCAACCATGTCTCAGACATCCCAATAATCTTTGGCCAGGCTGATGCTATCAGCACTACCAATTCATCTCCTTTATTTCGGATACTCCTGACATTACTATAAAGCATAAAAATGTCACTGCTTCCATGCCTATCATTATCCCCTTCAGATCCTACTGGACTCTGTGTTACCTGATGTTGCCCCCCTTCCCACAAGAGGCCAACCCCAGCTACCATTCACCCTGGGAATTCGTTTTCCTGCATTGACACCCCAACTCGTTCAGAAAACAGCAATCTCTCCAGATGCCAACATCCTTCCTCATTCAAATGCAAATGGTCTTTCGCATACAGTTCCCTTCTGTCCTCAAATACCCTCCAAGCATCCACATATTCCAATCCTCTTTTCTGACATATTCTGGCTATTATGCTATTCATTATGCTATTTAGAATACAGGATTGGATAGATGAAAATGGGATATTGTATGGGGGACAACATGGTTTTGTGAAGGGTAGATCATGCCTCAGTAACTTGCTCACGTTTCATAACACAGTGACGGCTGAACTGGATAAGGGTAATGGGTTTACAGTGATTCTACTGGATCTTGCCAAGGCCTTTGACAGGATACCACATGGAACTCTAATCAGTAAACTGGAGCAGATGGGGATGGATATAGGGTTGGTGAGATGGATAGGAGGGTGGTTGATGGAGAGAAACCAGAGAGTGGTTTATTCAGGAGTTGAGTCAAAAAGACGGCTTGTGACTAGTGGTGTGCTGCAGGGCTCTGTTCTTGGACCACTACTTTTCAATTTGTTCATCAATGATATAGGAAAGGACCTGAGAGGAACTGTTCACTTGTTTGCTGATGATGCAAAGTTGGGTAGAGCAATTGTGAGTGCACAGGATGTCAAAATTTTGCAGGATGATTTGGATAGTTTGGAGGACTGGGCTAGGGAAAATGGATGTTAATTTAATGTGGCAAAGTGTAAGGTTATGCATTTTGGGGTGAAAAGAATAGCAGCAGTATATCACATTGGTGTAACCATACTCCGGGAGATTGATGAGGCCAGGGATTTGGGAGTGTTGGTGGATAGGGAATTGAAGTTTAGGGGGCACATTGCAAAAGTGACTAAAACAGCTCATCAAATCACTTGGCGTCTGAAAAATACTTTAACAAGCAGAGACAAACAAGTTATTGTTCCTCTGTATCGAGCCTTGATAACACCCCATCTAGACTACTGTGCCCATATATGGGCGCCAGGGTTTCTTCTTGATGGGGAGGAGGTGGAGAGGATCCAGAGACGAGTGACCAAGATGATAGCAGGTCTGTGGAATGAACCATATGAGAATAGGTTGAAGATTTGTGAGTTGCAAAAATTTGTCAATAGGCGGAAAAGGGGTGATATGATTGCGACATTCAAATTACTGAAGGGTTTCTATAAGATTAATCCAGATGATATTTTTGAGAATATGACTGGTGGTGGGAGGACTAGGGGCCATACATGGAAGCTGGGCAAGAATGTGGTTAGCAGGGGTGTTAGAGCTAGGTTTTTTACTTGGACAGTGGTGAATGAGTGGAATAAGCTGCCAGAGTCTGTTGTGGGTGCTACGACCATGAATGAGTTCAAGGTGAGGCATGATAGATACTGTGTGAATGTCGAATAGTTTTTCTTGACATGATGTTAATGCCTCCCTCGATGAGTCTGTCAACTCCTTGGAGTTGCCCGGAATAATAATAATAATAATAATAATAATAATAATAATAATTATTATTATTATTACTGCTCTTCTGCTCAGCTCGTCACTATCATACATGGGCAATATACACACAATCTTTCCCGTGTTTTCTTTTGCACAACCTCAAGCAAAAATATCAGATCTCACGCCACCGATTTACAATGCCTCTCAAGCATTTGTGCCCAAATTACAATCATTTCATCCACCCTTTCACCCCGCTTAATTGCCATAGCCACACTTTCTATCATTCCTCCAGGCAAACACTCCTCTGGCATCTTATCTTATACACTATGGAGCATCGAGTCTCCATACATCACACCTGTTACCACTCTGTTCCTTGATTGCTCACCTGCAATCAAGATGAGCAATTCTGGCATCACTCTATCCTGGTTCCAGCACTGCCTCGCATTCTTCTCATTTCCTCTCTGACTGTTTCCATTCTCCCCTCTTCCATCATTCCCTCTCTTCTACTGCTCCTTTTCGCTATTCTTCTATCATTCCCATATGTCTGATTCTGATAACCACCAGGTCTCACTAATGTTTACAATCTCAGGTTCCAACATATTGACCAAGACAACAAACTCTGTTCCTTTGTTTCTGATATTTCTAGCATTCATGTACAGACATATTAAGCTACATTCATGTTCTTTTGTATACTCTTGTAGTCTGCATGACATAGTTGGACAACTTGCATATCTCTGTTTCTTCTCATGTGCCTTATATATATATATGCAGAGATTTTGCACATGTTTGATAGGTCTGAACAGGACAAACACAAAGTCAAAAATGTTCTCTCTTAATCATTTCCATGATTATTATTATTATTATTATTATTATTATTACGGGTATCTCCATGGAGTCAGTAGACTCATCGCGGGAGACCCAAACTAGCAAAACAATATCTGTCATATCTCTTCTTGAATTCATTTACAGACGAAGAGCTCACAACTAAGTCAGGCAATGAATTCCACTCATTCACCACCCTCCAGGCAAAAAACCTTGTTTTGACACCTTTGTTAACCACACTCTTCTTTAATTTCCAGAGATGACCTCTTGTTCTTCCATCACTATCACACAGCTGAAACATTTCCCCTGCATCAATCCTATAAAAACCTTTTAGTAATTTGAATGTTTCTATCATATCCCCTCTTCTTCGTCTATCAACCAATCTCTGCAATCCACAAGCTCTCAATCTATCAATGTAGGGAGCATTTTTTATATCACTCACCAACTTGGTCACTCTTCTCTGAACCCTCTCCACAGCCTCCTCATCTCCAAGGAATCCAGGTGACCAGACCTGAGCACAGTAATCCAAATGTGGAAGTATCAATGCTTTATAAAGGGGAATAATAACCTCTTTATCTCTGGATGTCAGTGTGTTCCTCAACAACCAAGTAATCCTATGTGCAATCTTGGACACCTTAGCAATGTGTCCTCTGAACTTCATCTCCCTATCTACCAATACCCCTAAGTCCCTAGCCTCATCAATCTCTTGGAGTACCTTTCCATCGATGTAGTACACAGCTGGTAATCTTTTAATCCCAAAATGCATGACTTTACACTTTTCCACATTGAACTGACATCCATTTTCTTTTGCCCATTTTACCAGCTTATTTAAATCCTCCTGCAAACTTTCAACATCAGCTTGATTTTTTATTGCACTACACAACTTTGCATCATCAGCAAACAACTGAATATCTCCCTTTAAGCCGTTTCCTATATCATTTATATACAAATTAAACAACATTGGCCCAAGCACAGAGCCCTGCGGCACACCACTGGTCACCTGCCTCATTCTGGACTCGGCTCCTCCATACACCACCTTATGGTATCTCTCCCTGAGCCATTCTCCTATCCATATCACCAATTTAATATCCATTCCCATCTGCTCCAATTTGCGTAACAGTGTTCTATGGGGTATCCTGTCAAAAGCCTTAGCAAAATCCAGAAGTACCACTATGTAGCCAGTTCCTTTGTCCAACTCAGATGTTATTCTATTATGAATAGTTAATAGATTGCTAAGGCAGGATCTACCTTTAACAAAACCATGTTGGCCTCTATAGAGTATCATATCCTGATCCACCCATTCTTGAATTTTGTCTTTAACCAACTTTTCCAATACTTTTACCACTACTCCTGAGATGGTGATTGGTCTGTAATTCAATACCGCAGTTTTAGAGCCACCCTTATGCAAAGGAACCACTTTGCCTAACTTCCACTCCCTAGGGACCATACCAGAGTTCAAACTTGAATTAAATATCCAGGTAAGAGGGGTTGACAATTCATTTGCACATTCACGCAACACACGAGCTGATATTCCATCTAAGCCTACCGCAGTGTTTGCATTTAAGTTTTGCAATATATTTAATACCTCTGATTCTTTAGCTTCAATTCTCATATTTGGTATTGCTATAGGTATAGAGATATCCTCACTTGGGTGATAGACTTTTGAAAAGTGATCACTCAGTAACTCGACTATTACATCTGATTTTGTCACCTCAATACCATCAGCACCCACTAAGGTTATCCTTCCAAAGTCATTCTTCCTCTTACTTGCCACATAGCGGAAGAACTCTTTGGGATTACCCTTGATCTCTTTGGCTAAGGTCTTCTCATAATCTGATTTAGCTTTTCTTACTATGCTGGTAACCTTCCTAGCTTGAGCCTTGTACTGCTCATAGGTGTCCTGATCGCCTTTCTCCTTGTAAATTCTCCATAACATTTTCTTTTTTTGCAGTTCAAGCTTGATACTACTGCTCATCCATCTAATGCCTGCCTTGTTTGACCTCCTGACCATGGAGACACAATCTGATATTGCTTTCCTGAGATACCTGCTGATTTTATCCCATGCACTGACTAACATCTTTCCCCTGCAATATGTTCTGCCATGGGATGGCTGCAAGCTCACTTCGAAGCTTGTTATAATTGCCTAACCTGTAGTTCCGTACATACCCCTTCTTAATAGAAAAATCCACAGATTTTGCAACCTCCCAAGTCAATACCACATGATCGCTTTCACCAACTGGAGGTAACGAGGACACCTTACTTATGCATATAACTTCAGAACCAATAACCAGGTCCAACACTCTCACACCACGTGTCCCTTCAGTTACGTGCTGTTTCAAGTAATTATCTCGTAGAAGATGTATGAACTCCATTTCCTTTTTGCTACGTGATATTTCCTCCTTCCAATTGATATCACCATAATTAAAATCCCCCATAATAATCACTAAGCCTTCACTCATTGCACTAAGTTGCTGATGCATGAATTCAATATCTCCCCCCGTACTCCCTGGCCTATAGCAGCATCCAACTGTATATTTGGTTGCATTGGTCACTATTTCGCACCAGACTGCCTCAAATGAACTCTCATTCACATGTCTATCATCATGATATACTACTTTCTTTGGCTGCAACACATCAGCTATCATCAACAGTACTCCTCCTCCTGTTCTATCTTCTCTATCCTCCCTGAAAATACTGTACCCATCACATTCAATTCCAGTGACCACATCTTCTGCTGACAGCCAAGTTTCACTAATGCCTACAACTTTTGGTGAGATTTCACTGACTAATGCCAAAAATTCTTCTCTCTTATTTCGAATGCTTCTAGCATTGGTATACAAAAATTGCAGATTCCCTCTAGATCTTGTACCGACTTTAGAACTGAAATATAAGTCACTAACTATTGTAGTCCTATGCCGATTTTTATCCCCTCTCTTCTGCAATTTATTCTGCCTATAAGGATCAATAGATACATAATCAGTGCTAAAGTTTCTCTCTCTTACACTCAACCTTTTCAATATTAGTTTCCCTGCCCAATAACTTCAACCTGTTCAGAAAACAATAACTTCTTCAATCGCTTATGTCCTTCCATGTTAAGATGCAGTCCATCTCTAGCATACAACTGCCTTTTTCCTTCAAACACACTCCAAACATCAACAAACTCCAGACCTCTTTTTCTGCACATTCTTGCAATCATATCATTCATTATCATTGCTCGTCTACTTAACTCGTAATTGTCAAAACGAGGCAGCACACACACTATTCTCCCATTGACACTTTTCCTCTTCACAATATCTAATAATGTTCTTAAATCATTTCCTACCCGATTTATACTACCTCTCAGGTCATTCGTACCCACCATAACTATCATCTTGTCTGCTTCATGCCCTCTCTTTATTGCTAAAGCCACTCTTTCTATTGTCCCATCAGCCAAGCACTCCTCATGCATACCACTCTCCATACCCTTAATCATAGAATCACCATATATTTTACCACTCTTAACTTCATTCAAGTCCACACTCATGGACTCATTCTCTACACTATTCAGCATGACTCTCCCAGCTTCATTACTCAACTCTCTATTACTTACCACCTCCACTCTCACTACATCTCATTTCTTCTAGGCCACTTGTGGTTTTATTATGTTGACTCCCAATCACTCCCATACTATTTATTACTAAATCATTCACCAAAGACTCACCCATATGTAATCCTGTTCTAGTTACTTCAGCTAAAGTAATCTCTATAGTCCTAATTTCTCTGTTTAACACATTAAACTTAGCTTTAACTTCTAGTATCTCCTTACCGATCACTTCCACTTCCTCATGAAGAAGATGAAGGTCGTTTTTCATTTTCATAAACTCCCGCCGAAGTTCTTCCTCTACGGTCCCGATGTCAGCTTCCAAGTCAGCTATATAACTGAGAGGAGACCTCCACATAGTCTTAAAAAGGAATGCAGAGAACAGACCAGGGCTTCTGACCTAATGTCCAATCCTCACCTTCTGGTGCACCCTGTTGGGTATCTACCTGGATACTGAAAGAACGAGGATGAGCTGCAATTTGGGATTTAGCCGACCAAATTGTATTCTTATTGGCTTAAACCAAAATTTCAAATCATGGTACAACATGACAGAATTTCATGCAGGCTGGGGTGTCGTCCAGTTAAACAAGGATCCCGTTGTTTTCGCCAGAGAACCAGGGCAAACAGCGAAAAGTCAGCTACTGGAACAAATCCTAAAACTTACCACAACTCAACATCACCAGAGTTCAAGATTGGTACCATCCACATAAGAAGACTGAATGGGAAAGAAATGGAGCTAGCTGAGGAGCTAGCTGAGGAAAAGTACCAGATCGACACAATAGGGGTGACCGAAACAAAAAAGACAAAAACTGGTGAGAACCTTCTGAGAAATAAATAAAAAATGTGATATTCAGACAATGACAATCAAGGAAAAGAAGGGGTAGCCATAGTACTCAACACTAAATATGAGGCTAATTTTCTTGAATGGCAGGCAGTCTCAAGTAAAGTGATATATATGGGCAAATATGAGAATGGAGAACTGGACAATGAGACTTATTTGTGCCTATGGTCCCACAGCAGGTTCTACTAAGGTAGACGTGGAGGAATTTTGAGGCTTTAGAGAAAACAAATGACACAACGAAAAAGGAAAAGTTGGTCCTTGTTGGGGATCTAAATAGCAGAATAGGAAATGATTGCGAGACATCCAAAAATATTTGGGGAAAATTTGGAGAAAAGAGCAAAGTTAATAATAATGGCAAATACCTGTTGGCTTTCTGCTCAGGACATGGACTGGCTATTACTAACATAGTGTTCCAGCATAAAAATGTGCACAAATTCACATGGAGGGAAGAGGCAAGGAATAAGAAAGGTCTCATTGACTATTCTATTGTTGATAATGATGTTTTCCCACTGGTGCAGAACACCAGAGTGTACAGAGGATTTGAAATTGGAAGACTAAATCACCATTTAGTTTTGAGCAGGATAAAATTGAATTTCATATTGAAAAGAAGAACATGTAAGAAAGTTTTAAAGAGAATAAAAGTTGAGCAGCTCTCAGATGTGAACTGAAGACTAAAATACACAAATAATATTCAAGAAAAAAAATGAAAGAGTTAGAGAACAGGAGCCAAACCTTAGAGATTCAGTGGCCAGCCTTGAAGAAAACACCCGATTGATTCAGCCAGGGAGAAATGTGGTGAGGTTGTCTGTAAGGATAGAAAAATCAGAACTCCATGAAGGACACTTCACTGTGTCCTTCACTGCCATAAAGAGGCAGTGAAGGAAAACAAGAAAGCATATCAAAAGGTTCCTGGCAAATAAGTCAGCTTGTGCTATTAATGAATAAAGAGACAAATGTAAGAAAGCTAAACACTGTGTAAACCTGGCTAAACAAAAGTCATGGGAGGACTTCGGCAGGAACATAGAAAATAAATATCACGAAAGTGGCAAGATAATCTGGAGGTTGTTGAAGAAGATCAGAAATGAAGGAAAGGGTGCTGTAAAAGAAATTAGAGATGATAAAGGTGACATGAAAAGAGAAGAAAAAGATATCCTTGAAGTATGGAGTAATGACTTTGAAAAACTGCTAAATGAAACAAGCAGTGATGATAGCACAGTGGTAAAAAACACTAACCAGGCATGCAGTCAGGAATACATATCCATTCTTGAAGTAGTAAAAGCCATCAAAAGTCTGTAATGTGAAAAGGCAGCAGGAGTAGATGATATTCGACCAGAAATCCTCAAGTATAGGGGTATAAAAGTCTTACAATGGCTGCATTGCATAGTACAGAAGGCCTGAACAGAGAAACGAATTCCAGATGATTGGAGTATCGTTCTCATAGTACCCATATATTAAAAAGGGAAATAAAACTGAATGTGAGAATTACAGACATTTCATTACTGAGTGTTCCTGGTAAGATATATGAAAGTATCCTTGAGAAACGGTTGAAAAGGATTGTGGAAGAGAAGCATGGTAAAGAACAAGCCTGGATTAAGGCCAAATAGAGGCTATCAGAATCAGATTTTCACTTTACGACAGAAAGTTGAGAAATGATGGGAATATAACAAAGATCTGTATTTAAGTTTTGTAGATATGGAAAAGGCATATGACAAGGTACCAAGAGAGAAGCTATTCAAAACGTTAGTTATATGGTGTTAATGGGTCATCATATCAGGCTATACTTAGTCTTTATTTGAGTTGTAAGTCGGCAGTTAGAATTAAAAGAAGTACAGGAAGATGGTTGAATGTTAAATCTGGTGTCAGACAAGGCTGTACATTATCCCCTCTATTATTCATTATCTATATGGATCACATTATGAAGGAATGTGGTATTAAACCTGATATTAAAATTGGAAGTGTTAATCTCAGCTCTTAGCTTTATGCGGATGATGTTATACTTCTAAATAATAAATTTTGGAAGTTTATTTTGCACTTGATTAGACTATAAAAAATAAATCCGCTACAAGTCTGCAAGATTCCCTAACTAAATTGAATAACTGTTGTAATAGATATGGTATGAAGGTCAGCATTAAAAAGAGAAAGACAATGAAAATAGGCAGAAACATTGAAAATATCAACTGCATTGTGAATGAAGAACTTATAGAACAAGTAAAACATTTCAGCTACTTAGGCACAATTTTTAGTGAAGATGGTAAATTAAATATGGAAATAGACAATAGAATCAACAAAGCTGGTATAGTAAGAAGTCAACTGAATAAATTTATATGGAATAAGAGAGAAATTAGTCAAAACACTAAATTAGCTGTATACAAGACAGGTGTTCAAACCAATTTTAACTTATGGATCTGAGAACTGGGTTAGAAGTAAAACACTTGACCAAAGACTAAAGACTGCAGATATGAGAATCCTGAGAAAGACTAGGGGCATGAACAGATGGCATCGATGGCAATATCATATTAAAAACGAGGATATTAGGAAAGAACTTGACATTATCAGCATCCAGGAATGCATTAGCAGAGCTAATCTCAGGTGGTATGGTCACTTAAGCAGAATGGGTGAGGAAAGATTAGCAAAACAAGTGTTCTCTGCATGGTTGGCAGGGAAAACGACCCAGAGGAAGACCAAGATATAGGTGAATTGATACAGTAAAAAGTGCCTTAAAAGACAGAAATATACGACCTGATAATATTAGAGTCTTGACATTTAACAGACTGATTTGAAGGAAAATTGTAGATAGGAAGTTAGTAATGATGTAAATTTTTCATGTAGTACTATCATATCCTGTATATCCCTTGATGGTATATATCAGGAATATGATGATGATGATGAGTCCTAATTTTTATTTCATTTTTAAATATCTGATCCACACACGAAAGGCAACAAGACCCATAGCACACTAGAGCCATGTGTGGGAAAGAGGAACAGAAGAGAGGAGAAATCTGTTCGCATTTTGCTTGAGGAGCTGAGGGTTGTAATCTCTGAGGAAGGCAGAGTAGATGAAATGAAGGAGGAGACATGAAGTTGGTTAAGTGAGTTTCACGGACTGTAAAAGGGTGTCTGTTAGCAGTGGCTAATGTTTTAATGATTTCAGAGGAGATTGGAGGAATAATAGTGGCCAATTCAGCAGCGCACTGTCTATGAAAGTATCTGCAGAAAAGGCACAAGGCTTCACAGATGTTCAGTGAAGCAAAAGGCTTCACTGATCATCTGTGAAGCGAGTTTGTGACAGAGAGAGAGATCATTAATTAGCTGGATCTGGTTAGAATCAAGCAATCCTACTATTATTACTATTATTATTATTATATGACACCTCCAAGGAGTCCAAAGACTCATTGAGGGTGGACATCTACTCCTCTTCCTCCACCATTCAACAACTACAGTGAACCGCATCATCTACACCAATGTCATCTACCGTCCACCATCTTAGAGAGGATTTTGGTGCACTACCCCAAATATGAGAGTAATATTCAATGGCTGGGTGGATATGGGCTTTGTATAGAATTAGCAGCTGTGAGGGTATGAAGAAGTGTCTTGTCCAAAAAAGTACACTAAGGCAGAAGCTATAGTTGAAATATGGGTTGTGCCAGGAAAGATCAGAGGTGTAGGTCAGTCCGAGAAGAGAAATCTGATTGTGTTTGGATATAGCTAGGAGATCTGAATTCAGGTGCCTAATCATGGCAGATCTTGCAGATTCTAATACTGGAGCACTACAAGATTTGTCACATGTAAATGGACCAAATTTCAAAGGAGTGGGAAGATGGAAAAATGTTCTGATACATAAACAAGATGATAAGACTGAGGCTTATCCTTATGTAGCACTGTAGGGATAATCTGTCTGTCTGAAGTTATGGTTTAAGTGTTTGAGAGCTTAGGGAGAGCCAAGATCCAAAATTGAGTTGATAACAGCAGCATTCTCTTTGATAGACAATATCGGTTTGCTCAAGGGGATATTGTATTTTAACAAATCTACTTACTTATTACAACAAGGTGATGAATGTATTGAGCAAGGTACATGCATATACAGTGATATATTTAGATTTTCACAAGGCCTCTGATAGATTATTGCAAGTTGGTAATAAAAATGGAATGGCTGGTGTTGGATAACAGATTAGTGCTGGATTATAGAATGACCGTATGATGTGTACTGGCAAGTTATGTACAAGGGAGCAATATTCCGGAAGAGTAAACGTCACTAGCGGTGTTTCCAAAGAGTCTGTTTTGGGCCATTAAAGTTTTGCATCATCAGCAGTTGTTTGCTGCTGATGATGCAAAACTGGAAAGAATTATGAATAGATGAGATGTGACTTTTACAAGGTCTTCAAAATTCAGGAAACAATGATTGTGTGTACTCAGCATTCTATCTTTCTATTCTAGCATTCTAGCAACCCCCCCCCCCATTCAAAACTTCACTGGGGTATGGGGGGAGAAAAGAGCAGAAGTACCTAAACAAAGCCTAACACTATGATGGATAAGAAGTAAGATTGAGAGCAATATGCAGAGTCCAGCAGATAGCAGGAAGAGGGGTATGATTGAGACATAATATGGAAATTATTCAGATTTTTTGCAGAATGGGAGAAAATAGGAGAAGAAGAGAATGTCATCTTTGAAAGGTGTATAATGAAAGTGTAAGGAAGAGAAAAAGTGAGGATGGGTTTATCGTGTGGATGATTAGAATGCATACTTGTTACTCGATAAAATTTTAAAGTATGGTTTGATGTGTGACACTGAATCCTTCTGCAATGGGCCATTTGACTCCAGTCTGATAAAGATGACATAATAATAATTACCCTCAAATCTCTACCGTCATCACTTTCTATTAGTTCAGTTCCAACAATATATAATATGCAGCTTGATGTCTTTAATCCCATGGTGCTGATAGTGAAAGAAATGAATTAGTTAACAGCAATGCTGAATAGAATACAACTGATTTTTAAAAGACACCCCCCCCCCACTTTGCAAGGCTTTGGTAAGACCATATCTGGATTACTGTGCAGTATCAGTAGTAAGTATCCTATATTATACTTACTGCTGATACAGAAATGTTATCATGTATTAGTATTACTTACATTCCTTCATGGAATCCAAAGACTCAGTGCTTTAGGATGAACACTAAACGATGAACAAGGATGATGCTAGCATACCTTGCCTTGAATGTAGTGTGTTGAAGCATTCACTACCTGTCAAGCAAAAAACCTCCTTTTCACTCCTTTTAGTCATGACCTTTGTATTCCATGGATGACTTCTCATTCTTGCATCACCCATTATCCCATGTAATATTTCCCCTTCTATCTGACAGGCTCCTCTCACCAACATTTCAACTAATCACACCAACCTCTGAAGATCATATTCCTTCAATCTCTTCTCACACTCAATATTCTACAGTCCTCAGATAGTCTTAGATCTTTGTCTCTGCAATCTCTCAAAATCTCTCCAATATAGCCAGCTGACCAGATCTATGCAAACAAATCCATATGAGCCAAATTAATGCCTCAGGAACTATCACTTCCTTATCTGGATATGTCAATGTGCTTCGCATTACAGAAATTTCTTGGGTAACACAACTTCTGAGATGTATCAACTAAACTTCAGTTTCCTTGCTTCCTCCACCACCTGAAGCAAACTTCCTCTAATATGATAAACCACATATCTTTTCTAGCCAAAGTCCATTACTTTCCACTTAGTAACACTGAAATGAATCCCTACTGTTTGGACCAAAGCACCACATTATTCAAATCCTCAGGTAATAACATCACTCTACGACTGCCTGAAATTGCTCTTCCTAATTAAGCATCATTCAGCAAAGAACTGAATATCTCCTCTCACACCCTGAACTATATCATTGATAGACATATACTTTGAGGGAAGCATAAAATTATACAGGCATGATGGGTTGCATTTGAATGGATTTGTACTGAGTGCACTGGAGAAAGTTTTTACTGGATGGAAGCCCTGTGTGTGTGGAAGTACAGTGTGTGATGAATGCAAGAGATGAAGTGATAAAGTGAAAAATCAGGAGAATGATACTGAAGAGACAGAAGTGATTGGTAGTGAAAGCAGTAATAGCATGAGAGATTTTAGTAGCATGAAACATTAGTAGCAAGAGTAAATGGGAATGAAAGAGGAATTGGGAAACGGAGAGCGAGCCAGGTAGACAGGGAAACAAGGCATAGAGAGAGAGTGGATGTTGAAAGTGGCTGTGAATGTGTATGAAGTTGGAGTATATTGAGATATGAGTGGGGAAGTTGAGAATGAGCAGATATATGTAGAGTGGTGATAAAGGTGATTTGGCAGGTGTGGTGAAGAAATCACAACAAGTGACATGGATAAGACTAGTTACAGATCTAAAAATTAATTACTGTGTTTGTTTACAAATGTCAGGAGTATCAGAAATAAGGGAGTTGAAATGGTTTCACTGATTGAGTTTATCATCATCATGTAATAGTACTACATGAAAAACTTATATCATCACTAACTTCCTATCAACAATTTTCCTCCAAATCAATCTTATCTGTCAAGATTCCAACATTATCAGATCTTATATTTATGTTTTCAAAGGCACTTTTTAATTGCATCAATCCACCTATCTTCCTCTGAGTCTTTTTAATGCCAACTTCGCAGAGAACACTTGTTTCGCTAATCTTTCCTATCTCATTCAGTTTAAGTGACCATACCACCGGAGATTAGCTATGCTAACACATTTCTGGATGATAATGTCAAGTTCTTTCCTAATATCCTCATTTTTAATACGATGTTGCCATTGATGCCCCTAATCTTTCTCAGGATTCTCATATCTGGAATCTCTAGTCTTTGGTCAAGTGTTTTATTTCTAACTCAGCTCTCAGATCCATAAGTTAAAATTGGCTTGAACACTGTTGTATACAGCTACTTTAGTGTATTGATTAATTTCTGTCGTATTCCAAATAAATTTATTCATTTGACTTCCTACCATACCAGCATTGTTGATTCTGTTGTCTATTTCAATATTTAATTTCCCATCTTCACTAAAATTTGTGCCTAAGTAGGTGAAATGTTTTGCCTGTTCTATAGGTTCTCCATTCACAATGCAGTTGATATTTTCAATGCTTCTGCCTATTTTCATTATATTGTCTTGTTATTGCTGAGCAGAGTTATTCAACTTAGTCAGGGAATCTTACAGACTTGCAGCGGATTTATTTAGAAGTATAACATCATCCGCATAAAGCAAAGAGCTAAGATATTAACATTTCCAATTTTGATAATCAGGTTTAATACCACTTTCCTGCATAATGTGATCCATATAGATAATGAATAATAAAGGAAATAATGTACTTCCTTGTCTGACACTAGATTTAACATTAAACCATCATCCCGTATTTCCTTCAATTCTAACTGCTGACTTACAGCTCAAAGCCTAAGCATTGTTTGATATAATGCCCCATTGACACTATACAACTATAGTGTTTTTGAATAGCTTTTCTCTTGGCATTTTGTTATATGCCTTTTCCAGATCTACAAAACTTAAATACAGATCTTTATCGTCCCTGACTTCTCAACTATATGTCGTAAAGTGAAAATCTGATCCTCACAGCCTTTATATGGCCTGAATCCAGCTTGTTCTTCACCAAGCTTCCCTTCCATGATCTTTCTCATCCGTTTCTCAAGTACACTTGCATAAATCTTACCATGAATACTCAATAGGCAAATACCTCTGTTCAGTTTTATTTCCCTTTTTTATATGTATACGTGGGTACTATGAGAGCTTACTCCATTCATCTGGAATTCATCCCCTCTCTCTCCCAGCCTTCTGAACTATGCAGTTCAGCAACTGTAAAACTTTTATACCTCCATACTTGACCATTTCTGGTCAAATATCATCTAGTCCCGCTGCTTTCCACATTTCAGGCTTTTGATGGGTTTTTCTACTTCAAGTATGGATATGTATTCCTGATTGCATGTCTATTGAGTGTTTTTTACTACTGTGCTGTCACTGATTGTTTCGTGTAGCAATTTTTTAAAATAATTTCTCAATAAATCAAGGATATCTTTTTCATCAGTTTTCATGTCAGTGTTATCATCTCTAATTCCATTTACTAATTCCAAAATAATTTGCCACCCTTCATAATATTTATTTTCTATGTTTTTACCAAAGTCTTCATATGACTTTTCTTTAACTAGTTTTACACAATATTTAGCTTTCTTAGATTTCTCTGTATTCTTTAAGAGCACAAGCTGACTTATTTGCCAGGGACTTTTGATATGCTCACATTCGACTTCACCACATGCCTCTCTGGTTGAATCAATCAGAGTTTTCTTCAGAGCTTGCCACTGAATTTCCAAGGTTTGGTTCCTGTTATCAAACTCTTTCATTTTTTCTTCAATAATGTTTGTGTATTTTAATCTACAGTTCACATCTGAGAGCTCCTCAACTCTTATTCGCTTTAAAACTTTCTAACATGTTCTTCTTTTTGGTATGAAATTCAATTTTATCCTGCTCAAGACTAAATGGTGATCACTTCCAAATTCAAATCCTCTGTACACTCTGGTGTCCTGCAGCAGTGGGAAAACATCATTATCAACAATAGAATAGTCAATGAGACCTTTCTTATTCCTTGTCTCTTTTCTCCATGTGAATTTGTGCACATTTGTATGTTGGAACATTGTGTTAGTAATAAGTCCATGTCCTAAGTAGAAGTCCAACAGTTATTTGACATTTTTATTAGCTTTGCTCTTTTCTCCAAATTTTTCCAAACTATTTTTGTATGTCTGCCAATCATTTTCTACTCTGCTATTTAGATCCCCAACAAGGACCAACTTTTCCTTTTTTTTCATTATGTTACTTGCTTTCTCTAAAGCCTCAAAAAATTCCACCACTTCTTAATAGAACCTTCTGTGGGACCATAGGCACAAATAAGTCTCATTGTCCGGTTCCCCATTCTGATATTTGCCCACATCACTCTACTTGATATTGCTTGCCATTCAAGAAGATTAGCCTCGTATTTTGTGTTCAATACTATAGTCACACCTCCTTTGCCCCAATTGTCATTGCCTGAATATAACATTTTGTATTTATTGCTCAGATAAATCTCACCAGATTTTGTCTTTGTTTGTTTCAGTCACCCCTATTATGTTGATCTGGTACTTATCCAATTCCTCAGCTAGCTCTATTTCTTTGCCATACAGGCTTCTTATGTTGATAGTACTGATCTTGAGCTCTGGTGATGTTGAGTTGGAGTGTGTTTCAGGATTTGTTCCAGTAGCTGACTTTTCACTGTTTGCCATGGTTCCCTGGTGAACACAACAGGGTCACTGTTTAACCAGGCAATGCCCATGTCATGCTGTACCATCATTTTATATTTTGGTTTAAGCCAATAAGAATACAATTTGGTCGGCTAAATCCCAAATTGCCAGCCCATCCTCATTCATTCAGTATCCAAGTGTATACCTAACAGGGTGCACCATGAGAAGGTGATAATTGGACATTAAGTCAGAAGCTCTGGTTGGTTCTCTGCATTCCTTTAAAGGATATGTGGAGGTCTCCTCTCAGTTATACAGCTTTTTCTCTTAAGCACCCTGACTGAGTTTATTCGCCCCAAAATCATTCGATAAGTGAAACATAGTTGAATGAAGATGATATTCTAATGGGAATAGAAATGGAAGGATACAGTATTTTTTGCAAAGATAGAAAAAAACATGAAGGGGGAGAGAGAGTACTGATGAGAGTAGTGGAATTATGTCTACATAAGTTAGGCATGAAAGATGAAAATAGTGGTAATGGTTATGAGGCAGTGTTGTGTAATGTGGAAGTAGACAGGAAGGTATATTTAGTTGGATGTTGCAAGAGGCCTGGAAATGTGGAGGGTGGTGATGAAGAAATGTATAAACAACTTTGATTAGTGAAGAAAGGAAGGGTAATTATTATGGGTGATTTTAATTATGGCAGTATAGATTGGAATAAAGAGATAGCATTTGGGAATAAGGAAAATGAATTTGAGTTCTTGAGAGATAACTATCTCAGGTAGCACGTGAAGGAGGGCATGTGACGATCGTGAGTTCTAGATCTGATCATTTCATCATAGGATGTAATTGTGAGATGAGTTTCACTTTCACCAATAAGCTTCATTGCTGAAAGTTATCATGAAGTGATCACATGGGTTGTGGCTAGCCAAATGCAGACTTTTGTGAGGAAAGGATATATGTGGAATTATGACGTTGGTGATTATGACAAGCTTAGGAAACAGCTTGGAGGTATAACATGGAGCGAGGAGTTGAGCGATAAGGAAATAAATGCTGTATGGGAACTAACAAAGAAATACATAACAGCATCAATGTGTGAGTGTATTCCAAGGGCCAAAAGGCTAAATAAAGTAGGTGTAAAATGGATGAATGTGGAGCTTTAGCATGAAATCTGGAGGAAGTACAAGATGAATAATGGTAATAGACAGTTACATGAAGAGTATAAAGAACAAGTCAGGAGAGTGACTAAGTAAGGAAAACAAAAGTGCAGTATGAACAGAAATTAGCAAATCAGGCACACAAAAAAAAAAAAAACACAGAGAGTTTATTTAGATATAGTAGAAACAGAAGGAAGAATAATCATGGTAAGATGATGTTAATGGATGAAAATGGTAGAATGGTAACTGCTGCAGAAGAGATCATTGAGCTATAATGATCAATTATAAGGGTGTTTCATCCTGATCAGGGTGCAATCATGAGGAACTTAAGTGTAGAGGACATAAGAGAGGATGGCTTAATTATGAGTGAGCAGGAGGTATCTGAGAAAATAAATAACCATCATCAAATTCCTGACATGTACCCTCAAGGGGTGTACAGGACTTGATAGTACTACATGAAAAACATATCATTACTAACTTCCTATCTGCCATTTTCCTCCAAATCAATCTGTTACCTGTCAAGACTCCAACATTATCAGATCTTATATTTCTGTCTTCTAAGGCACTTTTTACTGTATCAATCCACCTATACCTTGGTATAGGTGGATTGATACCTCACAGAGAACACTTGTTTTGCCAATCTTTCCTCTCCCATTCATAAACAGAATGGGAGAAGAACATAAATAGGGCAATAGGATTTGATGGCATATCACCACACATCTTAAGCTACTGTTCCGAGAATTGACAGTAGCATTGGTATGCCTGTTAAATAAGTCTTATAACAGCACAGGGTCCAAGAGAGTGGAAGTAGGGTAAAATTGTTCCACTGCATAAAGGTGATGATAAGGCTGTGGCTTCAAATTATAGGCAAATCTGTATATATCAGGAGTTGTCTGTGAAGGTAATGGAGAGATTGGTGAGAAGTATGATACAGGAATGGGTTGATAACAGCAGTATTCTCTGTGGTGGTTATCAGCATGGGTTTGTTAAAGGGAGATCATGTTTTATTAACTTATGTACTATAGGTGACAAATGTCTTGGACAAGGGAGATGCACATATAATGGTATACTTAGATTTTCAAAACTTTTGATAGACTGCCACACAACAACCTGTTAAATAATTGAAATGGATGCAATTAGATAACAAACTTCTGAGTTGGATCGGAGATGGGCAGTGAGATAGGTATCAGAAAGTTGTATATATGGGAGCAGTGCGTCCTGAAGGAGGAGGATCACTATTGCTGTACAATTTGTATATTAATGATATTGGGATGACTTTAACTGGTGATATGCAGCTGTTTACAGATGATGCAAAATCAGGGAGAGCAATGCATGGTCAAGCAGATGTTATTGCCTTACAGGAGGACCTGAATAGATTGCATGAATGGGCAGGTAAGTGGAACTGTCTATTCAATGTTACAAAGTGTAAGGTTTTGAGATTTGGTAAGCGACAATGGGACATAAAATATACACTTGGTGAGAAAACTTTAAAGGAGGTAGAGGAGATGAGAGATCTAGGCATAGTGGTGGACAAGGACCTGAAATTTAGGGGCCACATTGCACATGTTGTGAACAGGTTGTCAGATGTTATATAAAAATAAAGACACCAATGCAGAAATGTTGTCAGATGTTATATAAAAATAAAGACACCAATGCAGAAATGTTGTCAGATGTTATATCGAAATAGACACCAATGCAGAAATGTTGTCAGATGTCATATCGAAATAGAGACGCCAATGCCGAAATGTTGTCAGATGTCATATCGAAATAGAGACACCAATGCCGAAATGTTGTCAGATGTTATATCAAAATAGAGACACCGATGCAGAAATGTTGTCAGATGTTATATCAAAATAAAGACGCCGATGCAGAAATGTTGTCAGATGTTATATCGAAATAGAGACACCGATGCAGAAATGTTGTCAGATGTTATATCGAAATAGAGATGTTGTTGCAGAAATGTTGTCAGATGTTATGTTGAAATAAAGATGTTGTTGCAGAAATGGTACCATATATTATATTGAAATATACATATAGTACAAAAAAATGATACAGGATTTCATAAATCATCTGACAAGTGAAAGCAAGGTCGAAATATTTAACTGAACTGGTGGGTGTATACCACATTCAGATTGCAACTAATCAGCAATTTAAAAAAAAAGGACTGCCCAAATACATTTAATGTGTGTGTAATCTTCAAATTTGAAAAATCTTTCTTGCTTTTATATATATATATATATATATATATATATATATATATATATATATATATAATCTTCAAATTAGTGTAGAATTGCTATATTGCCAAACTTACGAAAGAACAGAGACGAGTTAAAAGAAACATTAGGTTAAAAAAAATAACCTCGAATTTTGACAACATATCGTGCCCGCTGCTCTACTTACTTTATGAAGGTAATTTTTATGTCACGGTGTCTTCCTCTTTATGGTTGTAAAAGATAATATTTAACTGGCTAATCATACAGACGGATGTCGGCCAGAATTCACTCCGCTGTTAAGAGAATACTATCCACGGAAAAATGTGGTAGCGCACCTAGCAATTTCGTTCACCTGTAAATTTTTCGCATAATATTATTTGTAAACTTGTATGTATTTTGAAGCTACTTTCCTATTTAAATCTTATTTATAAATGTTTTTTTTTCAATTAATACTTTGATTAAAATTAGATTTATTCCTCAAGGAAAATATTACACGAAAAGGCCTTCCACCTCGAAAGTTGCCAAAATGTCATAAAACTTTTTCCAACTGAAATTTCAGTTGACACGATTAGAGAACAATGTTCATTACGATTATTTGAAATCATTATATTTGTATTAATAATTTGATTCTTACAGATGAGAAATTATCAGGATAAAACATTGCCGTTAGGCCTAAGAGATATAATTGAACAAGTACAGTTCAGCATCTCACCTGTCAATCTCTCGAAGAACAGTTAGCTCTTGCGAAGTTAAAGCAACATTAGATGATTCTTCTGCTTCCGAAATCATTTTCAAGTTGAAGAGGCATTACTGAATCACAAAGCACATGTACAGTTAACAAAAAATACAATATTCTCAAATCTGGTATAAAAACACATGAAAAAATATCTACATATTACAATCCTGGCGCACTTCCAATGATAAGTACGCGAAGCGTTACCTCCCTACCATCCATACACGCAGCAGACGCCAACATTGGAACACGAGAACCCCAAGAGTTCAGAATTGCCAAGATGCTAGAATATTTATTCACTTATTTAATACTACTATTATTGTTACATGTGAATAATATGTAATGTGAATAAGATTCATGTGAATCATTTTAAATTATTTCAATAATACTTACTTCTCTTTGAATAATACTTACTATTAACATTTATATTAGAATAAAATATATAAATTAAAAAATAATGATGTGAGGAACCTTTATAGGAACTTTTTTAACTCAAGGCGAGTCAGCTCTTACCTCCCAATACAAACAAACTGATCAAAGAACACACGATTAAAAGCCAAAAAAAAAAAAAAAAAAAAAAACTTAATGAGTGGAACAGAACTCAGCGATTTTGGATGGTTGCAAGTTCGGCAGGAGAAGTGGACCGAAACGCACAAAAAGTACAAAGTACTGCTAATTTAATTACAATTTTTTTCTAGCGATTTTTTTCAACTGATAATTAATATTCTATGTAACATTATGACATTTATTTCAAAAAATTATATTACTATTATTATTACGTGGCAACTCCAAGGAGTCCAAAGACTTATAAAGGGAGGGCACTCTACAATTCTCCGTCTCCCCATTTAATCCACCAACTAAACAGAACCGTTATTACCATCAGCATCTACACAAAGCGCCACATATACCCCACTACCACAAGTATTTTTTTGTCTGTAAACTGCATGTGTTCCAAAGACCAATTTGCCTGTACACTGTATTAAACACTCGAATTTCTGAAGAAAACCATGTTACCGTTGTATGAGATCGTTTAAATGACCTTCAATTGAAAAACTCATTATATGTTGGTCACTACTCTTCGGATTCTAATTTTCTTATTCGAAGTTGAAGTTGTTGGAACATTCTTGGCTAATTTATTCTTGCATGTATTTTTTTTTTTTTTTTTTTTTTACATATTTCATACATTTACTTAATTCCATGCAAATTTTAATGTACATATCGGAATATGATGATGACATTTATTTTAATTGACAGCATGACGTTCCATTCTAATTACACGGGATTTCTTCAGGTGTAAACATATATATCTTATTATTATTATTATTATTATTATTATTATTATTATTATTATTATTATTATTATTATTATTTTAACGGTGTCTCCATGGAGTCAAAAGACTCTCGCGGGAGACCCCTCTCGCGGGAGAGGTATGACAATACCTGTCATACCTCTCCTTAAATTCATTCACAGTTGAAGCATTCACAACCAGTTCTGGCAAAGCATTCCACCCATTCACAACCCTCCAAGTAAAAAATCTAGTCCTAACACCCTTGTTAACCACACTCTTACACAATCTCCAGGGATGACCCCTCGTTCTCTCACATCCTGCATTGGTCTTAAGAATATCATCAGTATCAATCCTGTAAAATCCCTTTAACAATTTAAATACCTCTATCATATCTCCTCTCCTACGTCTATCAGCTAGTTTTTGGAGCCCACAGATCATCAATCTATCCTCATAGGGAACATCCCACAGACCTGCAACAATCTTTGTAACCCGCCTCTGAATCCTCTCTACCACTTCCGCATCACCAAGAAATCCTGGCGACCAGATCTGTGCACAATAGTCCAAATGCGGCCTTATTAATGCCTTATAGAGTGGAATAATAACTTCCCTATCCCTGCTTGTTAGTGTGTTCCTCAACAACCATGTAATTTGATGTGATGTTTTGGCAATCTTAGCAATATGCCCTTTAAACTTAAGTTCTCTGTCCACAATAACTCCCAAGTCTCTTGTCTCACCAACTTCCTGCAGTTCAGTTCCGTTAATATAGTAAACAGCATGCGATGTCATCCTCCCGAAGTGCATCACCTTACACTTAGCCACGTTGAACTGACAGCTATTTACCTCAGTCCATAGCGTCAGCCTATTTAAGTCATCCTGTAAAATATCCACATCATTTGAATTGATTATCGCTCTTCCCAATTTTGCATCATCAGCAAACAAGTGGATATTTCCATTCAAGGTATTTCCAATATCATTGATGTACAAATTAAACAATAGAGGACCAAGAACTGAGCCCTGAGGTACACCACTAGTCACTTGCCTTTTCCTGGACTCAGCTCCTCCGTAAACCACTCTTTGATATCTGTCCGCCAGCCATCCTTTAATCCAAATCACCATCTTCGGATCCAAACCCATTTGCTCTAATTTATGTAAGAGAGTTCCATGTGGAATCCTGTCAAAAGCCTTTGCAAAGTCAAGCAGTATCACTGAGTAAGGATATATATATATATATATAGTTTTATGAAAAAATTGAATGATTAGAACCGAGATTTAATTAAAAAGGTTTTAATATAAACACACTACTAGTTTCGGCCTGTAACAGCCTTCTTCAGGTGACATTATAAAAGAAAAAACACTAAACATTGAAGGTTAAAAGACTATGAACAACATAGACAGTCTTTATACATAATTAGCATGAAAACGTTGTAGTTGTATTTGAAGCTGTTCTTTCATTTGTTGCATTGTTGGGAGAGTGCGTGCTTGCTGCATCACGTGAACGCCAGTACATGATTACAGCTGAATGACTATCTGGGAGGTTGTAGCTTAAGTTGTTATTTAGATGAACAGGATTGAAGATGATTTCTCTCGATTCCACAATTTTTCTCTCTATTTCGTCACTGCAACGGAAGATGTTTGTAGATTTTTCCCAGCAGACTTTGTGACTTTGGTTATCATCATTAGGATTAGCCGAGAAAAGGATGTGGCTTGATAATGCACTTGCTCGCTGTCTCTTGTAAGTAATGTCTCTCATGTGTTCTTCCATACGCATTTCGACACGCTCTTCTGGTAAACTAAAAATATCGATATATAGAAAACCCACACATACCAACAGATATCTGCACAGTCAGTCCCATCATTTCCCTCCTCATAAGCTTGGAATAATTTCCACTTTGGGACATAGAGCCCGTTCTCTTCTTGATGATCCAATGAACTGCTTACAGAAATAAACCATCTGAAAACTTCTTTCGAAGTTAATGGATATTCCAAGAAAATCATTAACAAATTCCTTCTTAATCCTCCTAGACATCACTCAGAAGAAACAAATAGATTCAAAAGCAATATATATACCTTACATAAGTACTGTTTCACATAAATTAGCAAAAGTTCTAAAAAAATACAATATCAGAACCTTGTTCACTCCAATTCCAAAGATCCGTTCCTTAATTAGCCACCCAAAACCTTGTCATCATCAACTCAAATACCCTGGCGTATATAAAATATTATGTGACTGCGATATTCCTTATTTCGGGCAGACAGACAAATCTGTCGAAATGCGTATGGAAGAACACATGAGAGACATTACTTACAAGAGACAGCGAGCAAGTGCATTATCAAGTCATATCCTTTTCTCGGCTAATCCTAATGATGATAACCAAGGTCACAAAGTCTGTTGGGAAAAATCTACAAACATCTTCCGTTGCAGTGACGAAATAGAGAGAAAAATTGTGGAATCGAGAGAAATCATCTTCAATCCTGTTCATCTAAATAACAACTTAAGCTACAACCTCCCAGATAGTCATTCAGCTGTAATCATGTACTGGCGTTCACGTGATGCAGCAAGCACGCACTCTCCCAACAATGCAAGAAATGAAAGAACAGCTTCAAATAAAACTACAACGTTTTCATGCTAATTATGTATAAAGACTGTCTATGTTGTTCATAGTCTTTTAACCCTCAATGTTTAGTGTTTTTTCTTTTATAATGTCACCTGAAGAAGGCTGTTACAGGCCGAAACTAGTAGTGTGTTTATATTAAAACCTTTTTAATTAAATCGGTTCTAGTCATTCAATTTTTTCATAAAGCTATGTATGTTAACCGAATCAATGATCATTCTGTCATATATATATATATATATATATATATATATATAACGCAACATGTTTCGTCGGAAGGCCGACTTCTTCAGGCGTTAAGAAACACAGGAAGCAAATAAAAAACACTATAAAGAAACATTTTGTCATTGAGATTCGACTATTATGAACTTCAGTTAACTTTGAACTGGAGCTACAGTCTGTGTTAAAGTTCTATTGTTGGGCATCTGTGCGCGTGTGACTTCACGAGTGTGCCAATATCTGATAGCAGAGTTGAATGAGTCGGATAAATTGTAACTAAGGTTACTGTTTATATGATGAGGGTCCCTAAAAATGTCCTTAGACTCGGCTATGCGGCGTTCTACCTCGTCGTGGCATATATGAAGGTTTGAAGTTGTCCAGTTTATCTCATGTTGGCGGCCTTCATTAATTGTGTTTACTGAAAACAGGACATGGCTTGACAGGGCACTTGCTCTATTTCTTTTGTAAGCAATGTCTCTCTGGTGTTCTTCGAAACGTAGGAGAATGGATTTCTCAGTCTGGCCATAGAATGGCTTACCACAGTCGCACGTGATTTTGTACTCCTGGGAACTATAGATGGTTGTGAGCTGGTTTGTGTTTACTTATAATTGATCTTAATTAGGGAAGAGTAGAGAATCATGTTTTTATGTTAAACTTTCTTAAAATTCTTCGTAGTTTCTTGCAGAGCGAGCTGATGTATGGTAAGGAGATATAACCTTTGGGGTTGTCCTGTGTTTCTGAGGTGGTTTGATGGTGGCGGTATAGATGCTTGTTAATAGTTTTTTAAGAGTAGCCATTACTCGTGAAGGTTCTTTTTAGATATTGTAGTTCATTTTTTAGCTCTTCATCATCTGACAGTACAGATCTGGCATGATGCGCTAGAGTTGAGATGATACCCACTTTCTGTGCTGGATAGTGATGTGAAGACGCATGCAGGTATCTATCCATGTGTGTAGATTTACTAAAGATGGAGATTTTTATGGAGTCAGATGTCTTGGTAAGTTTTACGTCCAGAAAAGAAAGAGATCCATTTTCTTCAACCTCCATTGTTAATTTGATGTCTTGGTGGAAGTTGTTTAAGTGATCTAAAAAAGTGTGAAGGTTATCAGTACCGTCTTCTCAGATAGGGAATATGTCATCTACATATCTCAGCCAGACTTTTTGACTTAAGAGTAGATGAGGATATTGCCTTTTGTTAGTAGTCTTCAAAAAAGATCTTGGCTTGTATTGGGGATAAGGGGCTGCCCGTTACTAATCCTTTATATTGTTTGTACATTTTCCCCTCAAATTGAAAGTAGTCGGAGTTTACACAATGTGATAGCAGGGAAAACATCTTTTTTTGAAACCTTGTTGCTTAAAAGGTTCTCAATATTTTACTACGAGAACCTTTTAAGAAGACTACGAAAAAAGGCAATCTCCTCATCTACTCTTAAGCCAAAAGTATATATATATTATATATATATATATATATATATATATATATATGACTATCTGTTATATTAACTCGGAATTGGGATATGTTCATATTTTTATATACTGACTTAGATCCCAGAGTTAGAATAAACAATTACATTTATTCACAACGCAACATGTTTCATCGAAAGACCGACTTCTTTCAGGCGTTAAGAAACACAAAAAGCCAATAAAAAAACACTAGGAAGAAACATTGTGTTTCTTCATAGTAAAAACCGACTTCTTCAGGCGTTAAGAAACACATATACTGCAATGTCACCACCTGGATGATATATTCTTGCAAAGTGCTCACTTAGTAACTCAACTATATCAACTGATTCAGTTACCTCCCTACCATCGGCATTCTTTAAAATCATTCTGCCATATACATTTTTTCTTTTACTTGCAACATATCGAAAAAACTGTTTTGGATTCTCTGTAGCCTGCATGGCCAATGTTGTTTAGTAATCCTTTTTTGCTTTTCTTACCACACTCGTTACCCTTCTGGCCTTCGCTTTATACAGTTCGCGTGCCTGCCGGTCACCTTTCTCCTTAAATTCCTCCATAGTTGTTTCTTTTTTTGCAGCTCAAGCTTAATGGTGTTATTTATCCATTTAACCCCTACTTGATTTATTATTCGGACTATAGGTATATAGTCAGCCATTGCTTCATGCAAACACTTCTTAACTGCCTCCCATACACTATCAACTTCTAGACCTTGCAGTTGTACATGCCATGGCACTGAACTAATCAAACTCCTAAACATGTCATACTTACCAGCCCGATAATACCACGTGTACCCTGTCTTAATTGTAAATTCCACACCTTTAACCACCTCCCAAGTCAAGACCCTATGGTCTCACTCACTAATTGGTGGCAATGTAGTCAAATTTGTTACAGCCAAATCCTCAGATGCAATTACTAGGTCAAGTAAACTCTGACCACTAGTATTTTCCATTACACGCTTTCGCAGATAGTGATCCATTAATAACCGCATAAAATCCAATTCCTTCCTCCCATGTGTCCTCTCCTCACTCCAATCAATGCGACCATAGTTGAAATCTCCCATAATAATTACCCTCCTTCCACTCATTTCTTCTATTTGCTTATCATACTATCTCCATCATCTTTTCCATCACCTGGTCTATAACAGCACCTTGTATATTTTGCTCTGCTGGCCACAATCTCACACCAAATGGCCTCAAATTCGCTCTTTTCTCTATTCTGAAATTCACCTTCTATTCTCCTTGGCAGCAGCTCATCAGCTATCATCAACAATACTCCTCCCCTCATTTTATTCTCCCTGTCATTCCTGAACACACTATACCCATCACATTCAATCCCACTAGCTATATCATCTACAGTCAGCCATGTTTCACTAATACCAATAACATGTGGTCTGGAAGTGCCAACCATGGCCAAAAACACTTCTTTCTTGTTTCTAATACTCCTAGCATTAGTGTACATGAATTTAAGACCCCCATTAGCTCCATCCCTACCTTGATGCTTTATACTAACTATCCCATTCTGATTTGTTGTCTTTATTCGCTCGGGCATATTATACTCATTCATACATTCAACTGCCTCCATAAGGTTTGCATATCTACCCCCCCCCTTTAATAAATCTAGTTTCCCTGATTCTGCACATCCACTTCATTAAACAACACATTTTCAAGTCTCCTTACATCGAATCCATTCAAATGCAAGCTCTATCTTATATAGATCCTTTCGCCCATCAAACTCACTCCACACGTCCACACATTCCACACCACTCGTCATACATAACCCACGCATAAAGTCATTTGCAATTATGGTCCTCCAAAACTCTTCGCTGTTATACCGCGGAAAAAGACTAATCATTCTAACTCTCTCACTCTTTTCTTTTGCTACCTCAAACAATTCATTCAGGTCCTCTATCATTTCCATTTTATCTCCTTTCAAATCATTCGTACCTACCACAATAATCATTTATTTCACCCTTTCCTTTTGCTCTCTAATAGACTCAGTTATATCCTTGATGGTCGCACCAGGTTGGTACGATTTTGTCAAATCCTCTACTAACACACCTCGTACTACCGAATCTCCATACAGCACTCTCTCCTTCATTTTGTTTAAGTTCACACTCATACTCTTATTTTTCCTATGATACTTTTTATTATTGGCTGGTACACTCAGTAGACTTTTGTTCATACGTTCCAGCTGCCACTTTGCTCTTCGTATCGTTCCGCTCAACAACGCAATCTCACTCATAGTATCTATCTCATCTTTTTTATTTTCTGTTAAAGCATTAATTTGTTCTGTATTAATACCATTATTCACACTTTATACATTCACGCCCTCACAGTTCTCTAGTACAACCTCGCCATTTCTTGTCATATCACTATTTTCTTCATTCTGAAGTTTGACAAAAATATCACACTCACGACCTGAAATACACTTTAATTCCTCATTTTCTTTACATTTTATACACACATTCATTCCTTTATTATCATCTAACCATACACCAACAGCACTGCGCAAAGCATACATTTTGCAGATAGTAGATTGAATAATCTCCTTAAAAAACAGTTATTGAATAAAGATGGCGAACCATTATTACTAGCCGCCATTTTCCTTTTTAAGGGAGCCATACTCACTTCTATCGTATACTTTATCAAATTAATAATTGAAACACCAAAAACCTCCAAACAGACACACTAAGATACGCAAAGCAAATAAAACTACGTAATAATCAAATAAATCTGTAAATGATAACTTAAAATAACACTTATCTTATCAGGCGCTCTCAACGAACACTACACACTACAAAATATATAAAAAATATGTTGATGATATTTTTATTATTTGGAATCACGGGCACACATCTCTCATAGATTTTCTTTGTCATCTAAACATCCAACATCCCAATATAAAATTTACTGCTGATCTAGAAAATAATAACTCCTTAGCTTTCCTGGAAGTCATGCTTACACGATGCTCTGAAAGATTAAAAATCTCGATATACAGAAAACCTACTCATACCAATAGATATCTGCATAATCTTTCTCATCATTTTCCACCACAAAAACTTGGAACTATATCTGCCTTAGGACACAGAGCACGCTCTCTCTTGAATGAACCAGATGAACTACAAAAAGAAATAAATCACCTCACTCTTATCTTTAAACAAAATGGATACTCTGAAAAAACGATTAAGAAATTTCTTCTGGATCCTCCTAGGCAGTGCACAACAGAATCTATTAATTTTAAAGGTAGCATCTCCATTCCATACATTAGCAGAGTCTCTACAAAATTAGCTAAAGTCCTTAAAAAATATAATATCAGGACGTTCTTCACCACACTTCCTAAAATCCGTTCTCTAATCAGCCATCCAAAGCCTATTCATCACTACCTAAAATATCCAGGTGTATATCAATTAGGATGCGATTGCAATATCCCTTATTTTGGACAAACTAACAAATCTATTGAACAACGTATAGAAGAGCATAAGAGAGACATCTCTTACAAAAGATTTCATGCAACTGTGTTATCCAGTCATGTTCTTTTTTCAAATAATCCTAATGATGAGCAACAAAGCCACTCCGTTTGCTGGGATAGATCAGAAAATATCTTTCGCTGTGATGATGAGTTTGAGAGAAAAATTGTAGCATCAAGGGAAATCCTACTGAACCCTGTCCACTTAAACAACAATTTGAGTTATAACATCCCAGATAACCATGCTGCAATTATTCAATATTGGCGTTCACGTGAGCCTGCGCGCACACTTACAATAAACAATGGCACGCCTGTTAGAACAACTTGAAAAAATACAACGTTTTTTATGTATAAGATTAATGTTGCAGTTTAATGTTAAGATACAACTAGTTTCGTTGAATACATCACCTTCTTTAGGTATCACTGGCAAAGAACTAAATAAAAAATAACAGGGACATGATAAAATACATTAACAGATCTAGGAATAAAACACACAAGTACATTTACATTTAAAAGAGAGGAATGCATGCTTGAGTTCCAACTGACGTAGACACGTGAGAGAGCTGGTGTGAGTGCGCCAGTATTGGATAGTGGCAACGTGTGCGTTGCCACTATCCAGTATCCAATATATCAGAGATATTATAGCTAAGGCTATTGTTAATATGAGATGAATCAAGCGATATTTCTCTAGATTCAATTATTTTTCTTTCGAGTTCATCATAGCACACATGGATACTAGAAGTTAGTGGCCAGTCTACGAGGTGTTAGCGGCCTTCATCCGAGTTGATAGAGAAGAGAACGTGGCTAGAGAGAACGCTGGCTCTGGTTCTGTTGTAGGAAATGTCTCTTTTATGTTCTTCCATGCATAAAAGGATGGATTTAGATGTCTGGCCGTAGTATGGTCTGCCACAATCACACAGAATCTTGTAGACTCCTGGATATTGAGTAGGGAGATGTTTTACTTTAGGTTTACTTAGTATGGAGCGAAGTTTTGGAAACGTGGTGAAGCAAGTTCTAATGTTGAATTTCTGGAGCATTTTAGCAATTTTTGGGGAGAGAGAGAGAGAGAGAGCTGATGTATGGTAATGAAATAAATGCTCTTGGTGGAGAAGAATCTTCAGCAGCAGTTGAGCGGTGGAAAGAGAGAAATTTATTAATCTTCTTAAGAGAGAATCCATTGTTAACAAAAGACCTTTTGAGAAAATTCAGTTCGTAATCAATTTCTGTTTCATCTGTAAGTAACGATCTGGGTCGATGTGCCAGGGTTGAAATGATTCCAAACTTTTGTGGAGGGTAGTGATGGGAAGAAACATGAAGATATCTGTCTGTGTGAGTGGGTTTCCTAAAAATGGAGATTTTGATATTTTCAGCGCATCTCGAAAGTTTCAAGTCCACAAAGGGGAGACAGTCGTTGGATTCAAGTTCACTGGTGAAATTAATTTTCTGATGAAAATTGTTGAGGTGGTCTAGAAAAAGGTTGAGGTTGTCAACGCCGTGTTCCCAGATGAGGAATGCATCGTCAATGTAACTATACCATATTTTAGGTTTAATACTCGAGGAATTAATATCTTTTTCTTCAAACTCCTGAAGAAATATATCAGCAAGAATCGGAGAGAGCGGACTGCCCATAACTAAACCTGAGTTTTGTTTATAAATTTTGTTATCATATTTGAAGTATCCTGCGTTTACACAATGCGAGAGTAAGGAGAAAAATTTCTTGGATAGTTTCATCTGGAGAAGGTTAAGAACCTCTTGAGTAGGTACATTCGTAAAGAAGGAAACAATATCGAAACTTGCCATTAAATCTGATGTGTAGAGTTTGATGTCTTTTATTTTAGAGACAAAATCAGCTGAGTTTTTTATATGAGAAAAGGAAGAACCACAAAGGTTTTTTAAAAAGGAGGATATATATATAAACTTTGGAAACGTTACGTGGATATGATATTTTTATATTATTTGGAGCCACGGCTGTTGTTCAGTACTGGCATTCAAGAGAGACTGCAAGCACGCACTCACCAAACAATGCCACGATTGAAAGAACAACTTAAATGTAACTATACAACGTTTTTTCATGTTAATTATGTACTGCAATTTTTTCCTGTTTCTCAGTGTTTTTAAACTTCAGTGCTTTTATTGCTGTTTCCCATTTTTGAAAGACACCTGAAGAAGGCTGTCAAAAGCCGAAACTAGTAGTGTGTTATACCATTAAAACCTTGCAATTATTCTCAGTCTCAGTCATTCAATTCTCTTTACACACACACACACACACACACACACACACACACACACACACACACACACACACACACACACACACACACACATATATATATATATATATATATATAGAGAGAGAGAGAAACTTAAAACCAAGTATGTAATATCTTTCTTAATTCTGCCATAGGTAGATCTTATGCTCGTCCCTATCTCGTTCCTAAGCCTGGGTAAAAGAGAAAGGTTGAGCAAAGAGCTAATCGCCCATCATCGTCGTAAAAAATTTGTGATTACAGAAACTATGAATGAAGCAAGAAATGCTTTGGAGCATAGTGACGACCCCTGGTTCCCTTATAGTTGACTACTTACAGGATTTTGGAGAGGAGCCAACAACTATGATGCATGTGAGGCCAAGCTTTATGGAACCTCACTTGCAGATGAGGTCAATCACTCACCTTCAAATTAAGCTTAAAATCGGGACACGGAACCTTCTCACCATGTATCAAATCGGTAAAATTAGGCAGGTAGTCATCGAGATGAGTAAATACAATATTGATATCTTAGTAATTGCTGAAACAAGATGGACAGGCTTTGGTAAGATAAGAACGACTGATAAATATGCATATTGTATTCTGGAAACGATGAAAGACATGAGAAAGGAGTTGCGATAATTGTAAGTGAGAAAAGAAGGAAAAGTCTCATGGAACCAAGTAAATAACCGAATAATTAAAACTCTATTTTTCTCCAGGTTCACAAAATTGACCATCTTACAAGCATATGCACCCACAAATGATGCAGAAGAAATGGATAAAGTTCAATTCTATGATTAACTTCAAAACGTGATCGAAAAATTTCCTTAACATGACCTGCTAATTATGATGGAATACATGAACGCTGATGTAGGAAAAAGAAAGCTGATGTAGGAAAAAGAAAGCTGGATGATGAACGTGCTATAGGAAATGAATCGAGTGGTGAACAAAATGAAAATAGAGAACTTTTTCCATCCTTCTGTGAATTAAATAACCCGATTATTGTAGGTGGTATCTTTAAACATAAGGAAATTTACAAAATAACATGGATTTCCCCTGATGTAAAAACAACAAATCAGATCGATCACATTGCTATATGTAACACTTTCAAGAGGACACTACAAGATGTGAGGGACAACATAGAAGCCGATGTAGCTTTAGACCATTTTCTGCTATCTGCGGTAATCAAACTATTACTAGCAAGAAATTCAAAACCAAGAAAGAATAAGAAAATTAAATATAACATCAACAAACTGAAGGAAAAAGAAAACAAAAGAGAAATTTACCAATGTACTGAAGAATAGATTCTCAGTTTTGGAAGAATCAAATGGTAATGACAAGGAAAATACGATTGAAGCCAACTGGGCAAATTGTACAGAAGCTTCGAACCAAAATGCAGAAGATATTTTAAGAGTGGCACGTGAGAAGTCACACTTAGAATGGATTGCAAGAAATACTAAAACTGATTGAAAAAAAAGGAAGAAGATAAAAGAAAAAATAAATAACTCCAAGTGAGAAAAATTACGTGAATAATACCAAAAGCAATACCAAGAAGTACATAAGATAGTGAAGCGGTCCCCCAGAAATGACAAGAGAAAGTATTATTTCCCCGTTGGCTGAAAATGCTCAGAGAGCAAATGATACTGGAAATCTTGGAGAAGTTTATAAAATTATAAGGCAACTTGGAGGAACTTACCAAAATGACGAATGTGGAGTTAAAGATAAAAATGGTCAACTATTAACTCAAGGGAAAGAAATCCAACAACGGTGGAAAGAGTACTTTGAAGAACTATTAAATGTTAAACATGATTCTATCAATCCAAATATTGAGTCCCCTTTCGAGGACATACCAAATGATAAACATGGGAAAAATCACAGTGCAAGAAATTATGGAAACAATCAAGATTCAAAAGAATAGAAAAGCAAGTGGAAATGATAACATTAGTAATGAGTTGTTCAAAGCTGACCTAAAATCATTAGCAACTATACTGTATAAACTGTTTAATTTCATCTGGGCATCTGAGAAGGTTGCGAGTACTTGGAAAGAATCACAAATAAACAATTCAAAAAAAAAAAAAACCAGGTGATCTTATAGACTGCACCACCTGGAGAGGAATCGGTCTATTGTTAGTATTATCAAAGATCTCCACTAGAATTATAATAAATAGAATAAAAGGTAGCACTAAGAAAATACTGAGAATAGCGCAAGCAGGTTTTAGAATGGAAGAAGCACACGGAATCAAATTTTTATTATCAGAAACATAATTGAACAAAGTGTGGAACTAATTTCAACTATATATCTTAACTTCATTGATTTCATCACAGCATTCGACAGAGATCTTGAACATTTATGGATACCCAGACAAAATAATGGAAGTAAAGGACCAATTCTATTAAATGGAATAACTTCCGAAAGTTTTGACATCAAAACTGATGTTAAGCAAGGCTGTGACATGTCTGGAACGATTTTCTTCATTGTCATAGACTGCATAATGCGGCGCACCCTGAAAAACCTGAAAACTGGAATAAGATCTAACATTGATGCAACATTAGAAGATAAAGACTATGCTGACGAAATTGTACTACTATCATCTAGATTTGAAGATATGAAAATTGAGACAACAAAACTAGAGGAAACTGCTAAAGAAATAGGCTTGTACATCAATAAGAAAAAAACCAAAATATTAATATTCAACAGTAAAAAGAATGACCAATCTTTATAATGGACATCAAGTAGGAGTTACGTCGGAGCAACTGTCAACACGGAGGTGGTACCGACGAAGACATTACAATAAGAATAAAAAAATCTTGCTACGCATTTAAAACTTTTCAGAAAATTTGGAAATCATTAAATTTAAAAATAAACTTAAAGCGCAAATTTTTAATGCAACTGTTTAATCTGCACTACTTCATGGAAGTGAATCATGGAAATTAACCAAACGACAAGAAACTAAAATTGATGGCTTCCATACAAGATGTCTTCCAAACAAGATGTCTTCGTAGAATTTTCAAAATTGACTGGCCAAATAAAATTTCAAATATTGAAATATACCCGTACAACAAAACAAAAAGCAAACCAATCACAATAGAGTTAAAGAATCGCAGATGGACATAAATAGGCCATGGGTTGAGAATACCAACATCAGACCACACAAGAACAGCATTGAATTGGGCGCCTGATGGTAAAATGAAGAGGGGGACGACCCAAAATTATGTCGCCGAATGGTAATCGATGAACGAAACAAATTAGGATGGTCGAGCAAGAGAAGCAGCACTGGACCGAAGAGGATGGCGAGTTAAACCCATGACCTCATGCACCTCATAGGTGTAAAGAGCAATAATAATTTAAGCAAATATAATTTCTTGGTATCTGTCTCTCTCTCTCTCTCTCTCTCTCACACACACACACACACACACACACACGCACGCACGCACACACACACACACGCACACACGCATACACACACATTAAGATTTATGCATATTTATGCATAGTTTTAGTATAACAAATTGAAATAGATAAACAAATATGAAAAATTAATATGGCGAAAAGGCGATCGAATAATTTTTTATGGAATAAGATTTGTTCTGAATGAAGTAAATGTATGGAATAAGTAAAAAGAAATGCGGAAAAGAAATCAGCCAAGAGTGTTCCAACAACTTTAAGTTAGAATAAGAAAGTTCCGTTATTCAGAATACTGACCACAGATAATGAGAATTTGGAGGAAAACTAGGGAAATGAACTTCAATGTCAGAATAATATTAAAAATAAAGCTTTTAGAGAAAAAATTGATATTTTAGCGTTCAAGAAGGTCAGTACCAGACCAAGATAATTTCGCGCCCCGGGCAGACTCCGTGTGTAATATCCCTAAGTTTATATATATATATATATATATATATATATATATATATATATATATATATACGTATGTACTTTCTAATTGTAAGTATAAGTATTTTTTGAAATTATTAATAATTTCATAACTTAATTATTTCTTAATTAATTTAATTATTTTAATTAATTTTAATTAATTAATTAAAATAAAAATTAATTGATTGATTTTAATTAATTTCTTAATATTACTTCTTAATTATATATTACATAAAAAAGAAACAATACAATTATTACAAATAAAAATTATGAAAAGAAAAAATTATAAGTTATAATTTAGATCTATTTTTTCTTGATTTGAAATCTGCGAAAGCTTTTATTCTTTCACTAATATCTATTTTCTGAAGAATAGCATTTCAATAGATAACAAGGCTAAAGAATTTAATCTCTCACTCCACATCGCAAATATGTCTGGATAAGTTTTAATTTGCTAAAACTTCTTTCAGCTGTTGCTGCCATTATAGGAATTGTCAACGAAATTCTCAATACGACCCGCGTATTTGGGACCATGTTCTAAAAATCGCTTAATTTTAAAAATTGTAAAGTTTCTAACAGAAAATTGATGTCTTCCGGAAGTAAACAACTGACATTTTTGAATTTGAAATTTGCGAATCATTATTTCATTATTTTTGGAAAGAGTGCAGATTCTAAGTCCCTAGTACCAGCCTTAGTTTTGGCTCGCCCCACGTTTGGCTCCTGGGCGATTTCCCGGTCAGCCCACCCCTTAATCTAGCACTGAAGAAGGTGGAAGCAGACAAACCCAATGTGACTTAAACAAACATGATTTCAGACATCAATGTTTTGCGTTAGAGTTGGGGACAACCAAATGGCAGCACTTATAGGACTCTCTTCGCTGGGTGCCATTAATAATTAGTAATCGTCTTGCGCCAGCTATCTGTTATTGGCTACAGGCAGACATTGAACAGCTCACATAGTCTCTGAAAAGTGAGACAGGGCTGAAACGGCCTTGCCTAGTCCCTATAGGGAATAAAAGACGTCATATGGTATATTTATCGTTTATTTCAAGAAAACACGAAAGAACATGAGCTCTTGTGTAGCTCAGTGGAAATGGTGTTGGCACTTCTCAATGCTAAACTCCCTGAAGAAAGACTTCGAGTTCTAGTTGCCGACTAGAGGAACTTTTACTAAGCCTTTTTTTCAACCGGTTCATAAGTCAGCCGATCTCTGCCACGAGCAAGCAGATTTATTTATTTTTCCGGAAAGTCGGGATTTTCGTCCCGTAAACTCAAGAAAATCGACCGTAGAACCGAGACTATTTCAAACATAAAAAATATTGTGTTAGGGTTAGGGACAAAGAGACGGCGGCACTTGTGCCGTATTTTCACTGCGGGGCTGCTTAATTACTGATAGCTTTGGGCCAGCTATCTATGATTGGCTACCTTTGGAGATTGAATTCCCCACTCAGTGTGCCTAAAAAAAGTTAGATAGGACTAAAACGGCCTCGCGTACTCCCTATACTTCAATTTGAATAACAAGTCGTTAGCTGATTTTTTTTTTTTTTTGACGAAAAAATATTCATGATATCAAGCCAGTCTTGTAACAAAAATCAATGTAACAAATGATATATTGTTTAAAAATCAATCAATTTTAACATTGTTTTTTTCCCATTCTTATTTTATTATCTTCTCCTTCCTCGATTGGTTCACAAACAACGATACAGCACCTTTAATGATTTTATGTAACTCCTATTTGCAAAATAAAGAGAGGGAGATTCCTTTCGCAAGTACGTATTTTTCGCGGCGGTAAGATATTGCATCATTTGCCGACCACTGAATGAATAGATATATTAGAAACTCTACATATAATAGACTATACATCTCTTGATGGTACATTGCAGGAATTTGATGATAATGACATATAATAGATAACTGTGAAGTAAAATGCCTGCGAGGAAGCGTAATAATTTATTCTATTGACCCTATTCAGTGAACATATGAGCAGTGCCATAACTAGGCAGGTGCAACGAGTGCACAAGCACAGGGCCCAGCACGAAGGCGACCTGAAATGGGGTATCAAAAAATAATCAGTATTATATTTTCTTTTCAAATTTTGAATTTTCCCTTCGTGGGTGCCGATTCCGTAAATGTTTTTGGTTCAAGTTAAAAATTAACCGATCTATTCCTATCTATTTGTTTTCTGTTTTCTAAAAAAAAAAAAAGGTGGGGGATAAAATCTTGTACAGGGCTCATAAAAACTAGTTCTGGTTCTAACACTGCTATCAGGAATGATTGCAAAGATTGCGAATGTTTTTTAGCTAAATGGATTAATTAAGGGAATCTAATCGGAGTAATAACTTGGTCACTTAATGGTAAGAACTAGGTAATTATGAAGTGGCCTGCAAATTCCTTCGAAGAAATGTGGAGAAATGACAGGGCTTCTGATACAACGTCACTTCTTGCTTTCTGTTACAGCACTCCATCATTAAAAAGAACTAAACCTTCTACTGCCTTCTCTTTCAAAAACGGGTATAGACTCCTTAAAGCATCATTATCTTGTCGAAGACAAGGACACAGCAGTCTGTATCTTCAACCCTTCACTGATAGTGAATTCAAGCTATTAACAAACTAGATTTCAGCAGAGAGAGAGAGAGAGAGAGAGAGAGAGAGGGGGGGGGGGAATATATTAAACATACAACTGCTGCCATATCATGGCTCAAAATCTTAATACTCGTATTACTGTCTGTAGCAATATAAGTACAATATAAGTTGTAGGGCAACTTTTGAGATGTAGCATTAAAAGATCCAAGTCTCCAGGGGAAAAAACTAGTTGTTCGTTCAAAGGATCGAGTAACTCTAAAAGACCTAGAAAAAAGTTCCTCTGAACAGATATGATATTGAAATTCCAAAAGGGTCAATCTTCTGGCAGGATAATGATTGGAAGCAACTCACACAAGCTAAACAGGCACCTAGTGCCTTTGTAGTTTAGTCGGATTCAATTATGCTATTTGGTAGGAAAGACCTGGGTTCGCTTCCCGTTTACAACGCAAAGAAGCGTTATCAGGGATTTTTTTTTTATCTGAGCGTGAGTTACCAAAGTCTCATATAGTGGACGAGCTTCTTCTGACAGAAACTCAGATTTTACAAAACAGACAAACTGGTCAAACAGCACATGCAATATACAGATATAGGACACAACGGGAATATGGGTTATCTGCCATGTTCCATCTGATTTGGTTTCGAGCGCCTGCACGGTACAATATGGGTCTACATTATTATTATTATTATCGCCGCTAGAGGGATTCGTAGTGTGTAGTGTGTAGTGTTCGTGAAAGCTCCGGATAAGATAAGTATTATTTTCAGTTATCGTTGATAAATTTATTTAATATTGCGTAGTTTTGTTTGCCTTGCGTCTCTTAGTGCATCTTTTTGTGTGTTTTTATTGTGTTATAATTTATAATTTGATAAAATACGTTGCAAGTATGTATGACCCCAGTACGAAGGAAAATGGCGGCCAGTAATGATGGTTCGCCATCTTTAACACTTTCATTGCCAAGGTGAAAATTGTAATTTCGTGTGGTGGCCAAATTTTTTTTATTTTTTATTTAGTTAGCGACGTCCGCGCGATAACGCGTGATCGGCCGTTTGGTGAGAACTCGCATCGCGTGATTGCCAATGAACGTGTTAACAAAGAACTGTAGTATAAAAGAGATGATTCAGTGTACTAGCTGCGAGGATAGGAAGGAATCAATCGACCGTGAGATGCGGTGATTGATTCATTCAATCCAATACCCTTGGAGGGTAATGAATAGCAATGCTGTAGCTAATGAAGCTCTAACTGAGGCTCGGCTATTGCTGTTACCCTCCTGCCATGATCAGAGCTTTAATAATAGCTCAATAACCTTATCCCTACACTGTCCACTACAGATAACGGGGAATATGAAAAGCATTCTTGCTTCGCCCCTTTAAGCCAGTCCTTATAAGGATATTAAGGATATAAGGACTAGCTGCGAAATGTACGCTTTGCGGAGTGGGGTTAGATGATAATAAAGGAGTGAATGTGTGCAGAAAATGTAAGGAGTATGAGAAATTAAAGAGTATTTCATATCGTGAGTGTGATATTTTTGTCAAACTTCAGAATGAAGAAAATAGGGATATGACAAGAAACGGCGAGGTTGTACCAGAGAATTGTGAGAGTGTGAATGATAGTATTAATGGTTTTACTGAGAATAAAAAAGATGAGATAGACGCAATGAGTGAGATCGCGTTGTTGAATGGTGCGATAAAAAGGGCAAAACAGCAGCTAGAGCGTATGAGCAAAAGTCGACTGAATGAACCAGCCAATAATAAAAAGTATGACAGGAAAATTAGACGTATGAGTCTGAACATGAACAAAATGAAGGATGGAGTGCTGTACGGAGACTCGTTAGTACGAAGTGTGATAGTAGAGGATTTGCCAAATCGTACCAACCTGGTGCGACCATAAAGGATGTAACTGAGTCTATTAGAGAGCAAAAGGAAAGGGTGAAAGAAATGATTGTGACAGGTACGAATGATTTGAAAGGAGACAAAATGGAAATGATAGAAGACCTGAATGAATTGTTTGGGGTAGCAAAAGAAAAGAGTGAGAAAGTTAGATCGATTAGTCTTTTTCCGCAGTATGACAGCGAAGAATTTTGGAGGACCATAATTGCAAATGACTTTATGCGTAGGTTATGTATGACGAGTGGTGTGGAATTTGTGGACGTGTAGAGTGAGTTCGATATGCGAAGAATCTATATAAGAGGGATGGCTTGCATTTGAACGGTTACGGTGTAAGGAGACTTGAGAAAGTGTTGCTGAATGTAATTGATGTGCAAATTCAGGGAAACTAGATTTATTAAGGGGGGGATAGATATACAGTCCTTAGGGAGGCAGTCGAATGTAAGAATGAATATAACATGCTAGAGCAAATAAGGACAACAAATCAGAGTGAGATAGTTAATATAAGGCATCAAGGGAGGGTTGGGGCTAATGGGGGTCTTAAATTCATGTACACTAATGCTAGGAGTATTAGAAACAAGAAAGAAGTGTTTTTGGCCATGGTTGGCACTTCCAGACCACAGGTTATAGGTATTAGTGAAACATGGCTGACTGTAGATGATATAGCTAGTGGGATTGAATGTGATGGGTATAGTGTGTTCAGGAATGACAGGGAGAATAAAATGAGGGGAGGAGTATTGTTGATGATAGCTGATGAGCTGCTGCCAAGGAGAATAGAAGGAGAATTTCAGAATAGAGAAAACAGCGCATTTGAGGCCATTTGGTGTGAGATTGTGGCTAGCAGAGCAAAATATACAAGGTGCTGTTATAGACCAGGTGATGGAAAAGATGATGGAGATAGTATGATCAGCAAATAGAAGAAATGAGTGGAAGGAGGGTAATTATTATGGAAGATTTCAACTATGGTCGCATTGATTGGAGTGAGGAGAGGACACATGGGAGGAAGGAATTGGATTTTATGGGGTTATTAATGGATCACTATCTGCGAAAGCGTGTAATGGAAAATACTAGTGGTCAGAGTTTACTTGACCTAGTAATTGCATCTGAGGATTTGGTTGTAACAAATATGACTACATTGCCACCAATTAGTGAGTGAGACCATAGGGTTTTGACTTGGGAGGTGGTTAAAGGTGTGGAATTTACACTTAAGACAGGGTACATGTGGTAGTATCGGGCTGGTAAGTATGACATGTTTAGGAGTTTGATTAGTTCAGTGCCATGGCATGTACAACTGCAAGGTCTAGAAGTTGATAGTGTATGGGAGGCAGTTAAGAAGTGTTTGCATGAAGCAATGGCTGACTATATACCTATAGTCCGAATAATAAATCAAGTAGATTAAATGGATGAATAACACCTATAAGCTCGAGCTGAAAAAAAAAAGAAACAATTGTGGAAAGAATTTAAGGAGAAAGGTGACCGGCAGGCACACGAACGGTATAAAGCGCAGGCTAGAAGGGTAACGATTGTGGTAAGAAAAGCAAAAAAGGATTACGAGAGAAAATTGGCCATGCAGGCTAAAGAGAATCCTAAACAGTTTTTTAGATATGTAGCAAGTATAAGGAAAAATGTACATGGCAGAATGATTTTAAAGAATGCCGATGGTAGGGAGGTAACTGAATCAGTTGATATAGTTGAGTTACTAAGTGAGCACTTTGCAAGAATATATCATCCAGGTGGTGACATTGCAGAAACGAATGTACCAATAGATTATAGGAATTGTGGTGAATGAAGTGGAGGTGAGTAGTCTATTGTATAACCTCAATGTCAATACATCTGTGGGATTGGATGGTATACCAGCTCGTGTTGTACGAGAAGCAGCTAAAGAATTATCAGTACCCTTTACCATTTTGTTTAATTTCAGTCTCGGGTCTAGGTTAGTCCCGAGTGGGTGGAAAGAGGGGAAAATAGTTCCACTGCATAAAGGTGGTTCGAAGGCTGCTGTTGTAAATTACCGACCGATTAGCATTTCAGGAATCATTGTCAAGGTCTCAGAGAAATTAATCAAGAAAAGAATACAGGATTGGACAGATGAAAATGGGATATTGTATGGGGGACAACATGGTTTTTTGAAGGGTAGATCATGCCTCAGTAACTTGCTCACGTTTTATAACACAGTGACTGCTGAACTGGATAGGGGTAATGGGTTTGCAGTAATACTACTGGACCTTGCCAAGGCTTTTGATAGGATACCACATAGAACCCTAATCAGTAAACTGGAGCAGATGGGGATGGATATAGGGGTGGTGAGATGGATAGGAGGGTGGTTGAAGGAGAGATACCAGAGAGTGGTTCATTCAAGAGTGGAGTCTAAAAGACGGCTTGTGACTTGTGGAATGCCACAGGGCTCTGTTCTTGGATCACTGCTTTTCAATTTGTTCATCAATGATATAGGAAAGGATTTGAGAGGAAGTGCTCACTTGTTTGCTGATGATGCAAAGGTGGGTAGAGCAATTATGAGTGCACAGGATGTCAAAATTTTACATGATGATTTGGATAGTTTGGAGGACTGGGCTAGGAAAAATGTATGACAATTTAATGTGCGAAAGTGTAAGGTTATGCACTTTGGGATGAAAAGAATAGCAGCAGTATATCGCATTGGTAGAAAAGTACTCCAGGAGATTGATGAGGCCAGGGATTTGGGAGTGTTGGTGGATAGGGAATTGAATTTTAGGTGGCACATTGAAAAAGTGACTAAAATAGCTCACCAAATCATTTGGCTTCTGAAAAATACTTTAACATGCAGAGACAAACAAGTTGTTGTTCCTCTGTATTGAGCCTTGATAAGACCCCATCTGGACTACTGTGCCCAGTTATGGGCACCCGGGTTTCTTCGTGATGGGGAGGAAGTGGAGATGATCCAGAGACGAGTGACCAAGGTGATAAGAGGTCTGTGGAATGAACCTTATGAGAATAGGTTGAAGATTTGTGGGTTTCAGAAATTGGTCGATAGGCGAAGGAGGGGTGATATGATTGAGACATTCAAATTACTGAAGGGTTTCTATAAGGTTGATCCAGAAGATATTTTTGAAAATATGACTGGTGGTGGGAGGACTAGGGGCCATGAATGGAAGCTGGGCAAGAGCGCGGTTGAGAAGGGTGTTAGAGCTAGGTTTTTTACTTCGAGAGTAGTGAATGAGTGGAATAAGCTGCCTGAGTCTGTTGTGGGTGCTACGACCGTGAATTAGTTCAAGGCAAGATATGATAGATACTGTGTTAATGTCGAATAGTTGTTCTTGACATGATGTTAGGGCCTCCCTCGACGAGTCTTCCCACTCCTTGGAGTTTCCCAGAACAACAACAATAATAATAATAATAATAATAATAATAATAATAATAATAATAATAATAAAATCAGCTAACGCCTTTTTATTCCCGTATACGGGAGTAGGCGAGGCCATTTAGCCCTATCTAACTTTTGGAGACTGAGTGGGCAGTTCAATCTCCAATGGTACCCTATCAGAGACAGATGGCCCAAAGCTATCACTAATTAAGCGGTACGCAGTGAAGAGAGACGGCGCAAATGTGCCGCCAAGTCGTGGTCTCTAACGCTAACATAATATATTGAATATCTGAAATAATGTGGGTTCTACGGTCGATTTTCTTGAGTTTACAGGACGAAAAACCCGAGTTTCCTGGAGGAAAAACCTGCTTGCCCGTGCCAAAGATCGACTAACTCGGGAACCGGTCGAAAAAAGGCTTAGAAAAATTTCCTCTAGTCGACGACTAGATTCGAAATGAAGTCTTCCTTCGTGCGGCCAAGCGCGGTGGTGTGCAAACGCCACATCCACTGAGCTACACAGGCTCATAATAATAATAATAATAATAATAATAATTATTATTATTATTATTATTATAGTCCAAAAACTCATCAAGGGAGGGCACCTACTCTACAATTCTGTCTCCACCACTCAATCCTCCAACTACAACAATCCTCATCATCTACTGCCCACCACCACCACTAGAATTTTCACAGACAATCACAAACATCCATGCCCACGGCGGGATTCGAACCTGCAGCCTTTTGGCTGGAGAGCAGATACTCAAACCCCTCGGCCAAGCAGGTTAGCATAAAACATATAAGCATAAAACAGAAAGGAAGTAGTTTCCTACATGGGACTATCATTGGGTATCCATCTGGACAATGAACTAAAGAGGGATTAACTAGAAATTCGGAATATAACCGAAAAATCTTTGTTTGGTGTTTGGATAATAGGTATCCAAATATATCACAAAGGCTTGGTGATCGCTAATGGAAACAGACTTCCTGCTGGTATACTCAGGAAACCAGAGCTAACATCAAAACCATTTGAATGTATTAAAACAGTGGTTCTCAAAGTTTTTACCTCTGAGCCCCACCTGACACGAGAAAGCACTGTCAGCCGACCCCCCCCCCCCTCCGGTTTTATTTATCAAAATAGAAGCCATACTAAGTTTGATTATTCAGTTTATTCTGAAATTCAGTAATATCTGAAATTCTTATGCAAATTGTGTCATTAGAGAGGGGGATATTTTTCAATTATTGAGCAGAAGAGTCACTGAACATTGTTGATACCATGTCAATCGCTGTTGGTAAAATCAGTGTTTCTGCAATTGTGTGTGGTTTCTTATATTTAGCAATTCTATGAGAAACTTGATAAGATAAGAGGCTAAAAGAGCTTTGAAAGTGACATTTGTAGTTTTATCAAAGTTCTGTTGGGTGGACTTCAAGCCACTAAGCTTTTTAACAAAAAAAAAAAATGTTTTGGTTTATTTGCAAACTCAGGATGTTTGGTTTTAAAATGGCTCTTTAATTTGCTAGGTTTCATACTATCTGCAGCTAAAATACTTAAACAGATTACACATTGCGGACGTTTTTCATCATTGATTACAGTTTTCGTAAAGTCTAGTGATAAATAGTTCTCATCATACCTTCTTGTTTTCACACTCCGAGTAGCTTCTTTGCCACCACTTGTTGAAGAAGCACTCTTAGCTTCATTTCTATCATTATTCAGGAAACGCTTCGTAATCAATTGTTCATAATCAAGTCAACTTTAAGAGGTAAACAAATCAGCACAATTGCACTGAAACAAGCGCCAATGGGCTGTCATTAAGTCGCTGTTTTCAGCTGCGTGTGTATAGTGCTGCCTTGAAGAGGATGCGGCCGCTGCCGAACTATCAACACCACCTCTGGCACACACGTTTTATAAGTGCGACTGAAGAAAATAATTATTAGTTATTTTGAAATTCATGATAATTAAAACCAGTATCATCAAAAGTTTTTCTTTCTGCATTTTTATTTGTTGTTATTTTTAAAACTGATTTAGGGCAGTTTTAATTTTTATCTGTAGGAAAGTATGCCGCATCCCCCTTTCAAGCTATTCGCGCCCCCTGGTGGTCGCGCCCCACAGTTTCAGAACCACTGCATTAAAACAAATAAAGAAGCATATCACGGCCACATGACTGGTGTTACTAAAAGGAAGTAGATTAAATCAAATATGATACTGTCTAATAATTATATGATGTTATATTCAGACAATATAGTGGTATCTGGAGGAGAAAAGAGTAGACATAATACTCAACACATCATATGAAATAAACTCCGTCTATGGAAAGCAGTCTCATATATAAAGTGATGAGGGAAGGTTTCAGAATGGAACATTAGACGATGACATTATTCGAACCAATTCAACCACTGAAGATTATTATAAGACAGATACAAGAATATTTCGATTAATCAGAGAGAGCATATGACAAAGCAAAAAAACCTGGTTCTTTGAAGATGTATAGAGTAGAGTAGTAAATGAAAACCCAATTTAGAAATTTGGGAAAAAGAGAAAACCTAATAACAGTGGTATGTACCTAATGGATTTCTCTTGAAGGCATGGTTATTTAATATCAACAATATGTTCCACCGGAAAAGATAGATATACACTTGTGTATATCTATCTTTTATATATTTAAAATTATCTTAATATATAAAAATTTAAATATATCTTTTACATATTTATCTATAGATATTGACAACACACACACACACACACACACACACACACACACACACACACACACACACACACACACACACACACACACACACACACACACACACACACACACACACACACACACACACACACACACACACACACACACACACACACACACACACACACACACACACACACACACACACAGAGAGAGAGAGAGAGAGAACAAAAGAATAAGACAAGAAAAGCCTGATTATGTTGTAGTTCATAACAATATTATTATTATTATTATTATTATTATTATTATTATTATTATTATTATTATACAGGTATCTCCATGGAGTCAGAAGACTCATCAAGAGGGATCCAACATTCAGACGATATCTATCATTCACTGATGAAGCACCCATAACCAACTCTGGCACCACATTCCACACATTCACCATCGTTCAAGCAAAAACATTTAGTCCTAACACATTTGCTAATCACAGCCTTACATGACTGGAACTTTTGACCCCTTGTTCTTTCACTTCTTGCCATGTACTAAAAAAGTCTTCAATGTCAATCATATAAAACCCCCTTACTAATTTCGATGTTTCTATGATATCTCTTCTTTTTCGCTCACCAGGTATTCTTTGAACCCAGGCCTCTAGACCGTCATATTCTCAAATAGAGCATTCCACAGACCTGCCATAATCTTTGTCGCTCGCCTCTGGATCTTCTCCACCCTTTCATCCTCACGGAATCCGGAAGTCCAGATCTGTGTGCAGTAGTCAAGATGTGGCTTTATTAAATCATTCTATAGAATAACAACAACTTCTCTATCCCGGCTTGTTACTGTATTCTTCGATAGCCACGTAATCTGATGTGCTGTTTTGGTTACATCCCAACATGTATTTCTAATTTCAGCCATCTATTCACAATCACAGCCAAATCCCTGGTCTCATCAATTTCTGCTCACAGATCTGGACTCTTTTGATCTCTACCCAAAGTGCATTACCTTACACTTAACTACATTAAATTAGCAGCAATTCACCTTTGTCCATACTGCTAGTCTGTTTAAATCTTACTTACAGGATCTCTACATCATTTACCATTGTTCTTTCCAGATCTGTCATACGTGAGTATTTTCCATTAAATAAATTCTTATATCACTTATGTATAAACTAAACAGTAGAGGACCAGGTATCTAGTTCTGTGAAACACAACCAGTACCATCTTTTTCCTAGACTTAACTCCTCCATAAACCACTCTTTGATATCTGTATATCAGCCACACTCTAATCCAAATCACCAAATTTACATCAATCCCCATTTGCTCCTATTATACAGCAGAATTCTATCGCGAACCTTTCTAAATGCCTTTGCAAAATCTAGCAAACCACTGAGTAACTATTTCCCTTATCCAACCATGCTGCCCCTTATAGAGTATCATATTCTTATCCACCCAGTCCTGAATTCTGTCTTTCGATAATTTCTCCCACACCCTTACCCCACTCCTGAGATGATGATTGGTCTATAAATTACTACTTGCCTTTTTTATGTAATGAGATTATTTGCCCTATTTCCACACAATGGCACCTTCCCAATAAAGCTTATATTAAACTTGGTCAGAGGAGCTGATAATTTCTTTGTACATTCTATAACACATACGCTGATATGCCATCTCATCCCACGGCTGTGATCGTATTGAGGTTCTGCAATATTTTAAGCGCCTCCATTTCTTCAACCACTATTTTCTTATCAGTCAATGTCGCCTTCTAGACCAGTGATGGCGAACCTTTTTACCCAGGTGTGTCAAACTTTTTTTTTTAAATATTGACGTTGTTGATGAGCCACTTGCATACATGCATTATAAATTTAACTACATAATCATAGTTGGTGACTTATACATATCATATTAGGCTGTTTATTTAATAGAACATTGATATAAAATGTATTAATTCATATTATACGATTAATTTAATAAACTGAATTTACAAACTTAAATTACATTTAATGACTTTTCTGTTGTTGACTACTGGTAGAAAGGTCTTTCAATGAACAAACCTGCCTTCGCCTTAACTGAGAGCGATCTTACACGATTTATCGCAGTTTTTTCATCAGAATACCAATATTTTTCAACATCCAAGGTGTGTCACCTGAAACCCTCAAGTGTGTTAGTGCTGACACGCGTGTCATAGGTTCTTCATCACTGCTCTAGAAGGTACACACGTTTAAAATGCTCACTCAGTAATTCAACTGTTTCGTTTCATTCTGTTACTACCCATTATCGGCACTTTTTAAAGTCAATATTCCAAGTCATCCTACTTTTACTTGCTAAATAGCGAAAGAATTCTGTGGGATTTCTTTTGGCTTTGTCAGCTAGCTTTCCCTCATAATTACATTTGCCTTCCTTAGCATACTGTACGGTTACCCTTCTTGCCTGCTCTTTATACTACTCATGGGCTGCTGATTACATTTTTATTTATAATCTCTCTACAACATTTTCTTTGAGTACAATCCTACTTAATGAACTTATTCATCCATTGAACTCCTACATGATTATCCTTCTGAATCTAGGTATACATTCAGATACTGCTTTCTTCAAACATGCTTTGACCAGCTCACAGACACTACCAGCATCACTCTCCCCTGCAAATTCTAATGTCATGGCTCTGCAGAAAACGTTCCACTCAACTGGAAATAATATTCCTTCTTAATAGAAAATTCTCCATATCTATCAATATCCTAGGTCGAAACTACATGATCACTTTCCCTAAGCGAGGCAGCATAGCTAGATTGGTTTGTGTTAAGTTCTCTGATGCAATGATCATATCCAGTGCTCTTAAACAATGTTTTCCCTCCATAACATGTTGCCTCAGGTAATTATCTCTCAGCAGCTATATAAATTCCATTTCCTTCTCTGTCTGTGACCGTTCCTCCTCCCAGTCTATATCCCCACAGTTGAATGCCCAATAATAATTACTCAACCCGTACTCGTCATGCTAATTTGCGAGTGCTTGTCATCAACGTTCGTCCTCATAACTCCTGGATTATACGGGAAATCTTGGCCTCTATCTCGCACCAGATAACTTCAAATGAACAATACTCCCTCTGAATCTCTGACCCGTGACGTACTTCTACTTTTTTTTAGCTTTAATTCCTCTGCTATCATTAGCAAACCTCCTCCCATATCTTGTTTCTTCTATTCTCTCTGAAGACACTACATCATTTGCATTCTATTCCTATGACTATATTGTCTTCAGTCAGTCACATCTCACTAATGCCTATAACTTTCAGCTGAGTTTTGCTGACCAATGCCAAAAACTCTTCAATCTTATTTGAAATACTTCTGACATTAGGATATACACATAATGTCATAAAGGTGTATAAACTGCAACACTCCCTGCATCCCACAACCTCCCTTACAGCTTCTGTCACTCAGCTCACTAAAATTAACCTGAGGTGCTACATGTTGATCATATGACGACTCTCCCATTCACTAAACTCTAGGTTAGCTGGGCCCACGTTCGCCGCGTGATCCCTAAATATTGTGGTTTCCCTGAATTTGTACTTTCGAACTAGTGTTGAAGAACAGGTTGTGAAGACTGCTGACAACAAATCCATTCAGATGCAAGCCATTCACCTTATATAAATCCTTCTGTCCATCAAACTCACTCCACAATACCACAAACACTACTAAAGCATTCGTCCTGCACATTCTGCGTAATGACTCCTTCGCCGTCATAGCAATCCATTTCAGGTCGCGTCTACCATTAACCATTAACGCTAGTGTCAGGATGGGTGAAGCACAAGTGCTTTTCATATTCCCCTCTGTCAGTGATGAGAGTTATTTGAGAAAGGAGATTTTGTGAGCAATTCAGTTCTCCCTCTGGGGGAAGTTGTATTAGATATGATCAGGTGGGAGTAGAATAGCCTTCAGTCTTTTATATTTGTAGTAATCTATTTCATTGTAATTGACAGCTTGTACGATCAGCGGGTTTGAACGTGAACTTGACGAAGAATTTTTCTACGAGATCGCTGAGAAGGGAGGAAATGTATGGAATGCCGGTTTCTCGATGAATCTGTGAATTTCTGATAAACCACGGGGCGTAGAGAATCATTCGCAGGCATTTATTTTGGATTCTTTGTAGTTTTGAAATGTTTGATCGTGAAGTGTGACTCCATGCTGGTGAGGCATAGGTAATAACTGGACGTATTACCATCCGGTAAAGAAGCAATTTATTATGTAAGTTTAATTTACTCTTGCGGTTGATCATTCGGTAGAATTGTGCAATGACTTTTGAAGTATTGGAGCCAATGAGATTGATATGTTTGCTAAAAAGGAGTTTCTTGTCCAACAATACCCCAAGGTATTTGGTCTCTGATTCCCATGGAATCTTTTGACCAGAGAGCGAGATGTCTTCTTTAATGCAGATCTTTCTTCTTGAGAACAGCATAGCTAAGCTATTGAGGGGGTTTATCTGAATCCTCCAGTTGGTGAACCAGATTACTAGCGCGTTGATACTTCCTTGAAGTCTAGTGATTGCTAGACGAGGGCTGAGCGACCTTGCTAGAATAGCGGTGTCGTCGGCATAGAAGGCCGTAATGGTTGTTCTTGAATTGAGAGGGATGTCTGACATGTAAGTTGTGAAAAGTATTGGGGCCAGAAGAGAACCCTGAGGCACTCCAGCCAGGATTTTGCGATTTGATGACACAATTCCGTTGAG